>NC_043982.1:3069180-3369180 GCF_902150065.1 Myripristis murdjan
GTGCGACACTGAGAAATTAACAGTATGTGTGCTGACCCGGCCTGGCTGACATGTAGGGTTAAGCTGCAGAGGCTGTGACAGGATAGTGCTGCGTGTAGCCCGGATCAGTGTCACCCAGGCCAGTCATACTACATTGTGGCAAAGAGTGTTTCTGTATGAGGGGGACTGGCTTTGACCTGCTCGAGGTGTCACTCAGCGTGACCTAGTTAGCTCCCATGAGGGGATATAACATTAAAAAACCTCATGACTTTTTGACCATTGCAAATATCATCCAGCACCTGTTTAGAACAGAAAAAACAGATGTATTTACCTTAAAATCAAAGACATGACAAGAATTTTTTTATCATGCCACCACTTCATTCTGAGTTTGGAGGCATCTGGGGTGATTATATTTGGCATGCTTCAGTGGCATGTGTGTATGTGTGAGTCCATATCCTGGACTATTAGCTGTCATGCTGTCAGTGAGCTGACTGATTGGCTTTTTCTGACTGGTTCCAACTCAACAGGGGAAACTGGAGTGAACTGGGAAAACTCGGAATGAATAGAACAGCAGATTCACTTGCTAGGACACCCAATCTGCTCCCATTAGACTCCATAGACACCACTGTGGGAGGATTTGCCAGCTGTTACTAACTTGGTATTCAGTTCACTACAACTGTCTACACTTATATGTGGGAAGACAATGGTAATGCGATTCGAAAAGTCATTCAAACACACTCTCTAATTGGGATTGTTTCTAGTGAGTTGTGACTTGTAATGAAATTAAACTGTTCCTCATTTTGCTGGAGACCACCTATGCACCCCCTTTTGACGAAGACAGAGACAATTAAAGGATCATACCAGTGATTTGAATGTCTGGCCCATTTGGTACAATTAACCCACATTTAACATTGCAACAAACCATTTTGCAAACCATGTGGGTGTACTAAAAATTTACAAAAAAGAAACATGTAATCAAAATCCCGTGATTTTCAAATTTGAATTTTTGGTGGAAACACCCACCTTATAATGTTCTGCTCCTGTGCCTTACAAAGAATTCAACCTTTATAAACCATACAACTGATAACTAACTGGTTGAGTGAAGCGTTTCCCTGGGGACTGTTCTCTGGTGGAGAGACAGTTTCATTGCTGCTGCTTTTTGGAACACTAATGAGGACTTTATTATAGTTATGGAATACTGGTGTGAAGAAAGTTTGAAGTCTCTGAAAGTTCATTTTCATATCGCAGTGGAGTGAATGGAAACCAGCGGCTGGAGCAAAAGTGATATCAGAGTTCTAAAAAACAACTGCTTGCTTTGGTAAAAAGATTAGCAAAAATAGGACGTGTATACATTTTGTATATATAATGCTAAACATGCAAAATCACTGGTATGGTCCTTTAAATAGGTCTCATCAATGGCCAATATTATTTCAGTTAATCAATCTGAACCAACCACATGTTCTGTCAAAGTGTCCTTGAGCATGGCACTGAGTAACTTACCTGTGTAGTCACTGTAGATTGCTGTGGAGCGATCTACAGTGGTTAGGATAAGAAAAGGATAAGAAAAATAGGGTAGCAACTTATAGTGGTTATAGATGCCATATTTCAACTGAATGACCTGAGGCAAGCATCCACCCTGCTGATGTGCCCCTGAGCAAGACAATGAACTCCTACCTGTGCACTCACTGCACACTGCTCTGGGAAAGAGCTTTAGCAAAATATCTTTACTAATGTGGACCTTTTTTGGCGCCTGTAGGGGATTTCACCCCCCCTGCACGGGGAGGTCAGAGGTCATCTGCAGAGCAGCAGCCCTTGAGCTGGCAGGGATTCAGTGTCTTGTTCAAAGACACTTCAGAGGGGCAGGTGCTCACTAACATGGGAGGGAGAACCCTGATCATCCTGTTGAAGGAAGGTCTGGAACCAATAGGCCAGCCTGCTGCCTTAAAATGTCATCTGTATAGCCTGCAAAGCAATGAAAACCCTGACGGCTATGAATTCCACAAGCTTTAAAAAAGAAAGAAAGAAAGAAAGAAAGAAAGAAAGAAAGAAAGAAAGAAAGAAAGAAAGAAAGGGGGAAACTGTGCAAGGATGGAACATTTACCAAGCCTCCGCAGGTGCTAAGTGATGCCAGAGAGTCGGTGTGATTGACAATCCATCCCGAGTAAAAGCAGAGTCGGTCCTTGGAGATGCGGGACACTTTTGCGCTCTGGTCCTTTTGCCTCTCCTCCACCACGAAATCCCCCGAGAGAAACGTGCTGTCCCTTCTCAGATTTAAGTACAAGTTCTTTCCAAAGGCAGGCAGTGACAGGACTAAGTTATCCGGGTCAGGGTCACCTCCCCCCGGGGCGTCCAGGGAGCGCTGGCCGCGGCGCCGCAGGGCACGCCGGGTCTGGTCTGGGGACAGGTGCGCCTCCTGTCCGGACAGCAGCCTGGGAACCACTTCATCTGTCTCCAGCTCAGACTGGGCTGTGGGAAGGGACAGTTTACATCAAAACCAGCCACGGTGAGCAAAAATAGCCCCATGACTTCGTGAACCGCCTGAACTGTCTCTCCTAATGCTGCGTGACTGACTTAAGCCACAGAACCTTCAGAGCTGAGCTTGTGGTTTTTATCATCTGCAGCCAACACTAATTAGATAGAGTGTGCAAGTCATTAGTCCATTGATTACTCATTATAGTTATTGCCGCAGCGCAACTTTGCAAAGAATCCCATATGTGGGAGTTATAGCCCAGTACATTGAGTGCTTGAAATACATTCCCTTTCTTTGACTCGGGACGGGAATGACTTTGGTTAAACCACAGCTGTGAGAAACAGACGTACAAAGCATATAACCCATGCGTAAAGGCTATTCCAACTCAGTACTCACCAGTCAATCCGATGCAGAGAAGGGAGAGCAGCAGGACAAGCTGGATAACATGGCTGTCATGCATGATAAAGCCAAGCACAGTATAATATCTGAAAGGGATGGATGGGAATATTATGAGGGGATGGAAGCGCTTTGCAAAGCACTGAGCGGACTGCGCAACTTTTCCTAAAGTTGGAGAAGTTGCTGTAATTCAGACTGGAGTGAATTTGTAGCTCTGGATACGCCCACTGCAGCCCGGTCCTGCCCCTAACGACACCCGATTGACCCACAGACATATAGATTAACAAATGCCTGCCTCGCCATTGGCCGCTGGAGCTGTCCGTCACTGTCTGGGGTGAAACCCTACACGTGGTTTAAAGTGGAGGAAAAAAGTGCAGGGAATTGGCTTTTAAGCTTTGTGTGTGCGTGTATGCGTGTGTGTGTGTGTGTGTGTGTGTGTGTGTGTGTGTGTGTGTGTGTGTGTGTGTGTGTGTGTGTGTGTGTGTGTGTCTTAGATGATTAATTTATTCTTCACGCTCAAATGTTTTAGAGCATATAAATTAACCTTGCTTATACTTATTGTTGAGTACCACAGACTCACTATAAAATCCTGTAAGAACATTATAGTAATATTATAGTGATAGAGTAGATGAAAGGCCACTATAAACAAACTATTAAGTAGCACAAATACCCTGTACAAGACCTTACAAGAATATTATAGGAATATCATAGCAATAGGAGATGAAATAATGCAGTAAATCACGCCCTAAGTTTACTACTGAGTACCACAGGTATACTATAAGATCCTGTGGGAATATTATAGAATATTGCAGTGATTTTTGGTCAGGAACTAATTCAAAATTAATCGACTGATTTCCGCCTGAGAACTGTGCTGTCTGGATTCTTTGTCCTGGATGGATGACTGTAGAAAATGCACATGGAGAACACAAAATACAAATTACACATGGACGTTAGCCTTGGCTTAACTAATGGCCTGTGTTAAAGGCTCCCAGCAGCTTCTAATTGGGAATGGAGAGAGAATGTGTTTCAATTAGAGGAGAAAAGATTAGACATCAGAGGCTTAAGCCTCAAGCGATGTGACTCAGTTTGATCTATCTGAATGAATTCACCCTAACGGAGCACTGTGATTCATCATACTACCATACAGCCAGCCAGATGATACGGGTTTTTGAAGGCAGAGGCTTTTGGAATGAAGGTGCTGATGGCTGATATGTTGAGCCGATGCTGAATATCTTCAAATGTAATCATTTTCATTCCAAAACAACTTAAAAATGACCCAGAATTGTATTATTGACAGTGAGAAACCATTGAAACTCTACTGAGACATGTATACTTGAATCATCATGTCTGATTAGAGTCACCTCAGGTCCCATTGAGAAAAAGTGTCTCAGTGATCAAAGGAGCGATACATACTCAAGCTGCATCATGTCTATCATTAGTTTGGATGGACAGTGCTGACTGGATAAGATCAATAAAAGGCCAGCATCAACCCTGTTCATCAGCTGAACCCTAGTTTGTGTTTCATTGTCTGTTGAACGGGAATGACAAGTCTTAAAATGTTATTGGGGAGTGAAAACTTTGGAGAGTCAATCAATAACAGCGCAAAGGTTGGCAGAGTTGGCTGTAACATTTTAGTGGTCATAAACAAAATTTTGTTTGTGGTCCCAGATCACTCCAACGATATACGAGCGGCTCTGAGGGTTGAATGCCGAGGATTACTTAGTGACTCTGACAGCTCCAGAGTTCAGTCTGTGAATGAAAAGGGCGTGTGTGTGTGTGTGTGTGTGTGCAAATTGTGCGTCCTCATCAGGGTTTGATCAACATGGATTTTTAAGGCTTGATATGGTTATTTTTGTTTTGAAGCTGCCAGATAGAAAATATTTTGCGCAGATACTCATCTCTAAATTTGACCATTTTCTTTCCAAAACATAAAAAAGTACTCAATGTTTTCACTTTCAGTTTTTTTCCCATGAGACTTTTATTCTTGTCAGGGTGGAAAAATCTCTGAAACGGAATGTTGACCATCATGGGACACCGAAACCCAGATTAGTGAAAATCTTTTGGTGAAAATAGCTCTTTTAAAAAAGGGAGAACCTTCATGCATCTTAAGTGGTTGGGAATCTATGGGCTACAGAAGGCCTTTACATGATTAAATAATTACAAAAACACTATTCAACGATGATTAAAACAGGTGCATACCAATGTTAAAGTGAAAGTCTGTTTTCATGTCCCTGTGATATGGGAGGAGCCTCCATCGTGTTGGAGGTGGATGACATCACTATCTTATAGCCAATGTTTAATTAAAGACCAATATCAAGCCTATGTATCGGCAAACTGATATATCAGTCTAATCCCAGGTCATAGACGTGTGGCCAAGCGATTAATCTTATTTGAAGGCTTTGATTTCTGATTCTCTCCCTCCCGATGGCCTCGGCTCTTCAGGACAGCAGCCCAACCACCCGATAACAGAATATTCACCCTTGACATCTCTGGGTAGCCAGTGAGATGTGTTTTCCTCCCAATAATCAGTGTTTAGATTTGAGCTTTCATGTCTGACTCGAGATCTGCACTCACTGGTAATCCCGGCTCAAAACTGACCACAGACGGCCCTCTGTGGAGAGACCAGGAAGTGATTTTCCGAGCTGATAGAGCATGGCAATGTGATCCGCTTTGCACTTTATAATCACCACGCTCCCAACCTGGTCAGCGCACCTTGAAGCAACAATCCCCCTGTTATGTCTTGAGAACTCAATTTCAGACTTTTCCGGAGATCCGGTCCAAAGGACGATGCCAGTTTTATCTCATCAGATGGAGGCAGACAGTATTAGCCCTTTATGAATGACAAAATGTGATCACCCAGGAGAGTCTCAGGAAGTGCTGACGCTGATATGTGTTTTGCTAGATCTTCATTTCTAATGCCTGCTTATGCTCTCTGAGCCAGCAGAACTAAATGCACCTAACTTGCATTTCATTTTTTCAACTTTTTTCAACGAACTAAGCCAACTTTTGACTTAGCTCGCTGTGGTAAAGGACATTTTGGTAGTCTTTGGTCTTTTCAGCTGTTGACTTCCTCAAAGCGTCAATCCCCAAACAAAAGTCAGGAGGCAAAAAGTGAAAGCGTAATCTCCCATGTGCTAAAATACTTTTAAAAAAAACAACAAAAAAAACAGGTAAACCCCCAAATTTCTTTTGTGCTGTATCCAAGATGGCAGCCTTGATTGTGATATAATTCCAAGCAATACGCTTGCTGCTGTGTAAATAGTGACGCTTTGTTGAGATGTTCTCGTTTACTTTGAGGAATTACGTTCATGACACACACAAGGCAACACTGGTGATTTTTGACTTGGCAGCGAGCGTACTGCTTGGAAGCACAGTACCAACAAAGAAGTCCATCTTAGAAAACACTGCAGTGGGATTTATGGAGTGTCATCTCTAGGCGCTCGGCTCATTTGTAACTTCATCTTTGTGTTCCCAGTTTCTGAACTTCATAGCCAAGATGCTGGCAAGTGTGGATGAATCCCAAACCAAATAAACAATTCATAAATGGACAAAAGTGCATACGGCTCAGCAACCATTGTATGAAAATGAACTGAAAAAAAAAGCGAGTTGCATTTTATTATTCAAAACTGACAGACTTGGAGGGCTCATAGACCCATGGCCAGACATTGCATCGGATGTGGAAAGATAAAAGAAGCAAGACAGTGCCAAACTAGTTACCTAGAAACATACCTGTCTTTAAGTACTTCGTAGTTTTTGAATATTGCACGTGTGTTTGGGTAAGCAGAATTCAGTGTAGTTTTGTTTCTTGCTTTCGGCTTAGCTGACATTTGTATGTAGATTTTTCACGAGAACCTTTGGTGAAGTCAGCAGCCGGTGCGACCTAAGACTCCCAAAGGGTCCTGTATCAGGGCTACTTGACAGCTAGATGAAAACACAGCAAGTATTGGCCCCTGGAAGCCATATCGGTCAAAACGTGGTCTCATCCACCAGCCAGTCTCTCTGAGCAGGGGAGTGACCGTCTGTGAGCTATCAATCAGTCAGTCCTGTTCCAGTGTTCAGACTCCTGCAGGATGGCAGAAAGATGAGAGAAAGCCAATTCCAAAATCAAAGGCTTTTTTGTTTTTGTTCCTGCTTTATCTTGCACTCAATCAGAAAGGGAGCATACATGTTAAAAAGCAAGTCAGACATCAGCTCCTTGCTGTTTGGGAGAGTGGTCAGCAGCTCAATCTGCCTTATGAGCTGACAGAGACAATGGTGATGGACTCCATCTGGTGGGCAACAGTGGAATGGCATGAACAGATGACTCCAGTGATTTCTCGTTTGGTGTACTGTATATGAATCAATGTCAGATCTGAAGAAGAATAATCAGCAATCAGCCACAGCATGTCAAGTCATTTCAGTTCTTTCCCCATTTTATTGTTGCACAAAATAAACAGAATCTGTGCAGTATTTTAAGCTAATGCCTAAGACTCCTCATAAAATATACTGAACTTTATGTATTTACTACAGGCTACAAAGAACATTAAGAGTGACTGCATGTACACAACACAAGAGACTGATTTCATAGAAGCCATTTTGACATGAAATAGCAAGTAAACGCAGGTATTACTAATGACATTAGCTAAGGTTCTGTTCCGTTTAGGTGCAACAGAGCCAGGGTCCTGGTGTTGTTCAGGCTGGCTCACTGGACAGACTCTGCTGCACTTAAACAGAAACTTAATTAACATCATCATTACTAACACCTGGGTTTACCTGCTCTTTCATATCAAAATGGCTGCTGGGAAAAACGTCTATTAAAGCTCAGTGAAGCGTCCTGATACTGCTGGACTATTTACCCTCTTGCCAAGCAGTCAGACTTTTCACTTTGTGTGTTATTTCAGTGTTGTTGAAATGTTTGTCATTCATGTCATCCACACACTCACCTCCTCACCTCATGTGACATTTCAATATAATAAATACACTTCATAAATTGAAAAAAAAAAAAAAAATCAAAATCAGATTATCGATTTTCCTTTTTTTCAGTAATTCTGTAGAGAACAGAAAAAAAACCAACAAAAAAGAGTAAACATTCCCAAATGGGTTTGTGTTAAATGTAAAAGACTGAACTGTGGCAGCTGATCTACAGTAGCTGCTGCATTCAAAGACAAATCCTAACGCCGACACATTATATTATCACTTTGTGGTGTTCAGTCCAGTCCAGGAGTTACTTTGGGAAGTGTTGTACTTTTCACTTTTTGTATTTTACTTTCCCTCAAACTGCCTCCAATAATACTTCACATAATGATTTCCTACATTTCCCAGCATGCCTAAAAAACAACCCCCCAGAAAAGGGGGGTTTCTGTGCTTCATATACATGAATAGATAGGGAATAATAACAACAGAGATAGCTGGCCCGTTTTTCCACTGAAGAAAGTGGGGAAAAAGTAAAGACTGAGGAGAACAATGCTGTTGTGTGTCGTTCAAATGAAACAAAAGCCGTCAAAGAGGCGTTGCATTTCACATGTTAAACAACTAAATGACAGCTCTGCGAAGCCACAAGTTGTGTCTGCATTGCATAATGGTGCATTCAGGGTGGAGAAATTTGTATTTCTGCTTCATCTCCAGTGAATTTGTCTTTGTATGATTGCTGAACTTTGTTGCAAAATGGAAGCTTTAGAAAGAAGTCCTTATTATTCTGAGGCACAGAGACAAAAAACCCAATGTTTGCTTATTGATGTCTGACATGCAATAAAAAGCTCTACTGTAGCAGTGGTGGAAATATGTCAGTGTGACATGATGTCATCTATGTTTGACCAGTTCTCTACAGGAAAAATGCACCAAAAGGACTGAGAGATGCAAGGTATTTTGACAACGGCTGTTTTTAACATTAAGGGACTGGTTTCCCTGACAGAGATTTAATTAAAACAGGAACAGACCTTACGCTAAACTTGGAAGAACCTTGACCTCTGAATCCGAGTTGGCTGCTCTGTGCATCAACAGTAGAGAAAGCTGTCAGAATAGACCTCTGTCTTTAAATCAGTCTTACACGCAATATTGTACAACTTCTATCTGTGGACATGATGTTGTGGTGTTTGTATGCGTAAAATACCATGTAATACCATGTTATCAGCTGGTATTGCCAACAATGGCTAACCTGGTTAGGGCTGGTTCTCCAACTTGTTGCACTGGAACGCTGTCAGCTTCCAGAACAACTTCGACAACTCCGACTTCCAAGGTAAATGGAACAAATCATTATTCCAGAACAGCTAATCCTGCTCTAAAGAGTGACTTCACAAAACACATCTTATTTTGACTGTGTGTTCAGACCAAACACAAAGCGAGGCTTTAACATGGCACGATTACATACAAAGTCAATGCAAACACAGAAACAGACACAAATTTGCACTGGGCAAAGTGGAAACTGCAATTTGTGTTTGGTCTGAACATGCTATAAAATTACTTCTAGACTATGGTGTCCTTGATTAAAGTTAAAGTGGTAATCCACCAGATCCATATTTTTCTTGGTTTGGTGCCACCTTTGGTGAGAACTGGTCATTACTTCAGGTGTTTTTTAATTTTATACATTTTTTTCCACAAAGTTTTTGTTTATTTTCGTATATGTTTTTACAAATTGCTTGTAAAATTTCAAGTCATTTCTTGCTTATTTGGTCATCAGCCTTTCTCCATGTTTTTGAAAGAAATCAAGTGAATTTGCTCAGGTTTCAAAGGGTTAAATTAAACATCCAAGACAGCAGGTTAAACTTCAGATTATTGCTGTTTGCCAGAGGAGAAACAGCATCCATCCCACTTCTCCTCCAGTTCCACACCATTCCGGGCTCTTCATTATGCATTATTGGCTTTTCAAATTATTGAAGTATTTTAATTTGTTTACTTCAGGATGAACACTAACCTTTAACCTGGAAATCAGATCATTTGAGTCTAGATAAAAAATATATATATCTTAAATTATTTCATCCCATGATCCAGAAAGTGAATTAGAGTTGTTCTATTTCAAAAAGGAGCATTTTAGTCTGTAACTGGGCTTAATCCCTGTTTTGTGGTGGACCTTTTTTTTTCTTAATGGTAACATAGGACATGATTTGGTATAGGGCACAGCTGGACAGTGCAGCTTCAAACTTAGACTCTCTTACACATTTTTGCACTGCATGGAGGCGAGCAAAGTGATATGACCCCCCCCCCCCCCCCCCATACCCTCCCACCCCCACCCCTTCACAATCATCTGGAAGAAGTCCATGGTGATACTGGATCCCATTCGTCTCCCAGTGACCATAAATAACCCCTGTGAGCCAGCAGAAAGTTGATATAAAAGCCAGCAGGCCTTGATGGATGAAACATTGAGGCGAAGCAGCTGGGGGAATGTTCTACGGCGCACTCGCTCGGCGGTTCAGAAACAATACGGAACAAATTAGACGTGATGATGAACAAACATCAGGCTTTGTGTTTTGTTTGCTTGTTTGGTTCGCCGGCCTTTTTTCGACCTGCGGGGCCTTCAACTGAAGCGCTGCCACTGACAACACTGAGAGGAGTTTGGATGTAAAAGAAAAGAGCCAAGAACATCTTCGTCTCTCTCTCTCTGTATGTGTGCATTGTTCGCAGCACTGAGGCCCTGATGAGCACAGCAGGGCTTTTTTGGGGGGGCTAGGTCGTATTCCAGCTTCTGAAGTAATAAATCAAATGTTTTCCTTATTTTCTCTTTCCATATGGGATGAAATGTGTTTGATGCTGTTCTACCTCTCACATCCTCACCCCGTGCTTTGCGCACGAGGCTCCACGAGTCAGTCAGTACACAGTCTTTGATTGGCAGATGTTTTCTGACAGAGATAAGTGTCCAAAGCAGCCGTTCTTGCCTTCCTTTTCATCAGCTCCTAATCCGTTGGCAGGCTTGTGCTGCTGTTGTTGTTCGTCCTCCATTGAGCTGCTCTCCTCCTCATCCTCCTCTTCATTGTCGCTTCTCTCATCTCTGGTCAACTATAACAAGAGAAAAGACGACAGGGTGAGAGAAGCAGATGTAGAGAAAGAGAGGGGGAGATGAGAAGGAAAGGGGAAGCAAGTGGGTGTTCAGACATTTGTGAAAACAGCAGGCAGCTGGTGTGGCCAATAGCTGAGGGCTAGAACAAAACGTCCACCTGAAAGCATATTTGAAACCTGAGCCGCAGCAACAAACAATGAGGGAAGATTTCGGGACTTTATAAATCAAAAACCAAGGAGACATTGAACTTGCCATGATAATGTTTACTCCCTTTCCAGAGCAGACGGCTCTCAAATGTGTTGTCCTGCCACAAATATATTTCTTAGCACTATGACAAAAATAATTAGGTACCAATTGCGACAATCTGTTGTGACTGTGGGTATTTGTGTGTGTCTGTGTGTCTGTGTGTAGTGTGGAAACAGAGTCTGGCAGCCAGGCAAGCTGTTTCTAAGCGAGTCGTACACAGCCCGACGCAGCCTGTATGCAGATGGACACAACTAGAGTGAAAACAAAGCAGTGAATGATTGGTGGCATTTAGACGAGAAACTCAAATACGCTGGCAAGGGCAAGAGAGGCTTTAAAGAATAGTTGTTTTTATGAAGACACACCTCATTAAAGTGCCGTCTGGCATCATTTAAAATCATGCACAGCATAACTCCACCAGTTGTTATAGTAGTGACGAAACATAGAAACTGAACTGGGTAGAATCGGCATTGTAGAGGGAATTCTAGCATTCACAGTGGACCTACTAGCAGCCATCTGAGGAACCAAAGAACTTTACTGACATTTGCATTGTGACAAAACAAGCACATGGCCAGGTTTGTTACAGTCAGAGTGTGTACAGTAGGGGTAATTCACACATGAATGAATGACAATCGTTGGAGCACTGCTTAAAGTTATTACAATTGATCAGAAGTTAATTCATAGCCTATCTCAGGCTGAAGTTAAGATAAGCTATTTGATGTCAGCTAATCCTAATAAGCTGCGTTGTTAACAAAGTTAATGGATAACATTAATGGATAACACTATTCCTTACACCTAACTTTTTTGCATTTCAATCAGAGTTAAATCAGAGTTATTTTTAGAATTTTCCTATTCATTTTCTTGTAAAAACAGAACATGCACTGCAAAAACTCAAAATCTTACCAAGATTATTTGTCTTATTTCAAGTCAAAAATGTCTTATTTCTAGCAAAATATCTCATTACACTTAAAATAAGACATGATCACCTCAGAAGTAACTTGTTTTTAGACAATTGTCTCTTGTTTCAAGTGAAAATTTGCTTGAAACAAGTGAAAATTTGCTTATTTCATTGGCAAAATTTGTTTCTTGTTTCTAGCTAATTTTCACTTATTTCCAGTGAATTTTCACTTTTTCCACTGGCAAATTTTGCCAATGAAACAAGCAAATTTTCACTTGTTTCAAGTGAATTTTTACTTGAAACAAGTGAAAATTGTCTAAAAACAATTTACTTCTGAGGTGATCATGTCTTATTTTAAGTGTAATGAGATATTTTGACTAGAAATAAGACATTTTTGACTTGAAATAAGACAAATAATCTTGGTAAGATTTTGCGTTTTTGCAGTGTGTATCCGTTAACGGTGCATCAGGCTTACATTAGTTCAGCTGATGTAAACAAACTCTTCTGCCCAACACTGAGACATCAGTGACCTCGTATGGCTGTTGCCTTGGCAAGGTGAACGACCCAGAAATACTACTTGCTGTGCATTTTCTATGTGATACCCAGTTCAGTTTCTAACATACCACCATGCTGCATCTTCTCACTGGGCTTCAACAAAGTCTAATGGTCTTCAGAACCACAATATATCTTCCTTTTGAAAACAGTAACTCACAGTACAGTCACAGAGAAAGCATAATAATAAGCATAATAAAGCAATAATATTCAGGTGAGGAAAAATGTGTGAAAAAAATGAGAAAGCAGCTTTTTTTTTTTTTTTTAATGAATGCCCCACTGGACTGTGTCAGAACCCTGTGAGAGGATGCAGCACAAGTTACTCACTACTAAAGCAATCAGTGATGTGACTGTAAATGATGCCAGACACTGTTTTAATGAGGTCTGGGTTCAAAAAACCTATTCATTAAAATGTAAACATCTGTGGATGGTAACTGAACACTAATGGGACTCATTTTATGAAACACATGTCTATCAGTTCAAGAGACTTGGAGCTTTGGTGATCCTCCATCCACATTACCCAGCAGCCTGAAAGACTCCACTGACTTGCATCCTTGATTTACTGCTGTCAAGCCATGAGATCACTTCTTAAAGAAGTAAATCAAGTTTTTGGAAGATTGTATTCCATGATCATTGGTTATATTAGCAATTGTGTGATGAGAATATAAACACTTAAATCACCCATGTGTCCCCAGTGCTTGTGATAACACTTTAACATGCAGTATACTGATTGATACACTATCTGGACCAAAGTACTGGGCCACAGCTCTTCATCGCTGAATTCAGGTGTTTCATTCAGTCCTGTTGCCACAGGTGTATAAAATCCAGCAGCTAGCCATGCAGTCTGCCTTTACAAACATTTGTGACAGAATGGCTCATTCTAAAGAGCTCACTGAGTTCCAGCATGGTGCTGTAATAGTAATGTAATAGGAAGCCACCGCTGCAACAAGTCAGCTGGTGAAGCTTCTTCCCTCCAAGATATTCTACCATCAGCTGGAAGTGGGATTATTGCAAAGTAGAAGTGTTTAGGAACCACAGCAACTCAGCCAGCAGGGGGCAGCACCACGTAAAGTTACAGAGCGGGGTCACCGACTGCCGAGGCTCATAGTGCGTAAAAGTAGCCAACGCTCTGCTAACTCAATAACTGCAGAGCTCCAAACCTCCTCTGGCATCAACATCAGCACAGAAACTGAGCCGGGAGCTTCATGGCATGGGTTTCCATGGCCGAGTAGCCGCATGCAAACATTACATCACCAAGCACAACGCCAAGTGTCAGATGGAGCGGTGTAAAGCACGCAGCCACTGAACTCTGGAGCGGTGGAATCACGCTTCTCTATGTGGCGGTCTGATGGACGAGTCTGGGTTCCCTGCCTGACTGCATTGTGCCGACTGTAAAGTTTGGAGGAGGGATAACGCTATGGGCTGGTTTTTCTGGGCTCGGCCTCGGCTCCTTAGTTCCAGTGAAGGGAAATCTTAATGCTTCAGCTCAGAGACATTTTGGACAATTCTCTGCTTCCAGCTTTGTGGGACCAGTTTGGGGAAGGAAGGCCCTTTTCTGTCCCAGCATGACTGAGCCCCAGTGCACAAAGCAGCTCCATAAAGGCATGGCTGGCTGAGTTTGGTGTGGAAGAACTTGACTGGCCCACACAGAGCCCTGACCTCAACCCCATCCAACACCTTTGGGATCAACTAGAACAGAGATTGTGAGCCGGGCCCTCTGGTCCAACATCAGTGTTTGACCTCACAAATGCTCTTCTGGATGAACGGGCCAAAACTTCCCACAGACACACTCCAAAATCTGGTAGAAAGCCTCCCAGAAGAGTGGAAGCTGTTCTAGCTGTAAAGGGGGACCAACTCCATATCAGTGTCTATGGATTTAGAATGGGAGGTCAGAAAAGCTCCTCTAGGTGTAATGTGGAGGCGGTCCAATATGTTTGTCTATATAGTGTAGTAAGCTTCATGTTAACATTGGCCTCAAAAGTCAGAGACAACGTCGATGACAAACCTTTGTCCAAATGTCTTCTTTCAAAACATCCAAATGTCATAAATTATTATAGGAATGGTTCAAATTATTGGTATTAATTAGGAAAACTCCTATAGACAATCTAGTTTTTGACAAACGATGGCACGATTTTTGAGGCCTATGGTAAAGGGCATTACCTCAAATGTAAGAAAATGAGAACTTCTAGAGTTAAATGGCAGCTAATATCAAATAATCTGCAGCAAAATGTGACTGTTTTGTGTGAGAGATAAAATAATAAAATTTACACAAAATATGATGTAAAAAAATAAGCATGTTTCCATAAATTACCATAGGCCTCAAAAAGTAAAGGCGGTGGACAATGAGACCAAAGTCAAGAATCTTTTTTTTTCTTTTATTTGTGAAACTATAGACCACACCATATACTTAAAAATGCCAGTGACCTTTTTATTACTAAGACATCAGTCAGAATAATGTTTGTGTCAAACTATCATTGACCATGTTTGCTAAAGCATTGCTCTCATCACTCTCATCACTAGTGGGTCAGTTACAGAAGCGTGATGCATTCACCTGTTTTTCTGAATTAATGAGTTAATTATTTCAGAATTCAGAGAAAACTTTGATGGGGGAAAAATGAGTCCTGTTTTTCTGAATAAATGTGACAATTAGCCCAGAATTGTCCAATTTGAAGTCCTGCCCCCCTTAGTTACTGTTGCTAGGTCGGACAGGGTTTGTGCTCAGCCACAGATAAAGTGAAATTCAGTGCTTCAGGCAACTCAGTGTGTTTGCTCCCACAGATTTAAGCAAACACACATTTTAAACATTTATATTTTCAGCATCTTCTGCTGAATCTAGCCATACAAGGAGCAATTTGACCTCTCTTTTTTTTTTTTTTTTTTTGTCCCAGAGACACTTTTCCAGCAGAAACTAGCTTCTGCTGGAAAAGTGTGGAAAAGTGAGCTGGAAAAGTGTGGGAATAACTGTGGGAATGACCACTATCTTTCTGTGGTCATTCCCACAGTTTCAATAAAACATGCAACATGTTATATATCAAAAGGTTCAGTGTCCTCTGCTGAATCTAAACATGTCATGGTCAAAGCAACAGCCCTTCTTCTTTTTACAGTACATCTCTTGGAAGTTGTATGTGTCACATGGGCTATTCTAGGCTAAATTAGCCTTGCATCCACAGGAACACATCTACAGAAACTTCATTCATGTCTGTCGAGACACATGTATGTCCGAGACCAATGTTTGCTAAGATACCACTGGCTGGTTTGGGGGTGGGACATAAGATCGGTCAGTTCTGAGATTATCTTGTTAAGTCAGAAAAACAGGGCAGAATTTCTTTTTCTTAACGGCATTGTGCTTCTGTAGTGAGTTGACCAACAGGTAAATCATCCCAAAACTTTGTGAATTCCTTCACTGTCTGCATGCACCTGCCTAAGCCAGCTTCACATAAACTAGGAGAATTTCTGCTGTCACATCCTATGTGTCTCAACGTCCCATTTGGTCAGCCAATGACAAAATTAGAAACTATCCGACACAAGATACAGGTAACACATAAAAACCTGCTCAATATGAATTACTTGAAATCACTGTTTTCAAAGTATCGAGAGACTTACAGTGCCAAAGAGGAATTTCCTGACCATGCGTAGGATGAGGTAGGCCCAGAATATGTGCAGGAAGAGAAGAATCACCAGCATCACGTTGAAGAAGTAGTAACCAAAGAAGGGGGGGTAGTGGTCAACAGGATAGACCCAGGTACAGTGGATCAGCCTGAAACACAGTCAGCATACCAACTACAGGTGAAAATGTCCAACTTCTTGTGAATGGAAAAGTGTTAGGGTGAATTAGTTCATGCTGAACAGAGCATTAGTATACAAGTCATATACTGTGAGATTATGAGAGAGTAGCTGAACTTTAATCCTCTGAATACTGCTTTCTTTGATACATTGTTCTTGCAAATGCAAGCCACAGGAGAGGCACGGTGTCACCAAACTGTCAGTGACAGCTTTGTTTGGCTGGAATAATAATGCTGTCAGCAGGGATTCTTCGAAGAAAACAACCTCAGGTAAATATGTACGTCACTTAAGCACAGGCAAAGAAAATAGCTGTGATCGTATTTCCAAGAGATTTCAGAACTAGCACAGTGGCATACAGAATTTTTTATCAGTGGTGTGCATGATTACTAGCACACACGTGTGGACTATAAATGAATGATAAAATAAATAAATGTGTAGGGCTAATTTACTATACTTGTATTCTGCATCATCTGAGCTCAGTGGTATAAAAAAATATCAAAAATAATATTGACATAAAAGTAAAGATATGTTGCTAACAACAGTAAACAGTAAAAGTGCTAATTAGGTAAATATCCTAAAGTACAAATAAGTGTTCTTAATACAAAAAAAAAAATCCTTTTTTGTTAAGATATTTATTCAAGGCTGACTTCTATAAATTAAATTAAATTAAATTAAATTAAATTAAATTAAACTAAATTAAATTAAATTAAATCACCAAAGCAAACACTAACCAGTGAAATGAAGATCAATAAAGAAAATAAAATCAATGTTTCCTGAAAACTGATAAAAAAAAAAAAATAAAAAAAAATAAAAGCTTGGTTGCTTATGCTTTTGGCAAATATTTCAGTTTCATAATTCAAACTTTCAACAAAATAAATTCAAAATTGAAGTGACCACTATTTCAAAGAATGCTTGCTGAATTTGTAAATCATAAGCAAAATACAGAGATGTATTGAGCTCATATAAACAACTCGGGATTTCATGTGTGTGTGCTATATTAACACTAATGCACTAATGACTAATGCAAATGTCTCACTACCTTTCAGTCACGCTGGGTTGATAATCAAAGTGTCAGCTGCATTTAAATGAGACAACTAGTGTGAAGAATGACATGACATCTTGTAAAAGTCATTGCAGGAAAATAGCTGAAAAATAGTTTCATTTGAAATCGTTAGAAACAAACAATTTATTGGCTTACCAAAATGGGAAGATGATCAGTCGTGTTACCATAAATACGATGGCAAACACAACAAAAAGAGCGTTGCAGGTTTTCTCCCATTTGGCATAGTTAAATAACTTGGCCGACTAAAAAAAAAGAGGAATTGTGTTGTTAGTTATGCACAATCAAAAACATACGGCAAGCTGTTACTGAATTAAATAAGCTGCGTAAATCTCATTGTTTTTCAGTAATCATTTTCAAGCATATCATATTCTCGGGCCATTTTGAAAAGCATCTCAAAACATGTGCCTTTCCTGACAGCATCACGTGCTGTGTGACAGAGACATTAGCCACGTTTCCACCCAAAGTACCAGGAACCTTTGGTTCCAGGGAGTGCTTTTCAAGGAAGGTTCCTTCAGCCTGTTGCTGTCTGCACTTCCATCGTGGTCTAAAGACCGGCAAAGATTATGCAAATGAGTCTGTAGTTGTATGAGGGGTACACACACTAGTCTCTGCAGCCTGCAGTTCAGTGTGCCTGCCTGTTATATCTGGAAAACATGTTGAAAAAAAAATAAAACTGTGATAACATGAACACAATATCATTTTCTTTGATTGATTTGGCCAACCCTTACTTTATGAAAACCATAATTCTCCACAATTAGCGGTTAATATTATGCATGTAGCTAACATTAGCTATTGGCTAGGGTAACAATAGCATTGCATCAGTTAACAATGAACAAAATACCAAACTGGTTTGTGACTGCAGAGAAATGGCACTTGAAATAAAATGCTGCGAGAAATATTCTGCATTACAAGCCCCACCCCCCAAATTTCTGTCCTTTTGGAAAGCACCACCCCCCGAGCAAGGACTTCTTCTTTTTGCAGGGTAAAATAGTGTCCCAAGAATTTAATTTAGACCCTGGTCAATGTGGTGGAAATATAGTGCTTTTGAGTTCCTCAAAAGTTCCTAGTCCCTGGGGAAAGTTCCTGCGATGGAAACGCAGCTCCGGCTGGAAAAGGCAGTTGTTTGGAAGAGCTAAAATGGAGGCCTGATGGACCTCACAAAGGAGATAATGCTGCACTAAATTCACCAAAGTGGGACATGCACAGTGTTTTTTGTTTTCAACCCACTTTTTGAAGCATGAAATGGAACTGGTTTGACTAGAAAAAGCACCTGAGCACCACTTTTTTTTTTTTTTTTTTTTTACACTTTCTTATCTTTCATCCCAAAGTTATGTTCTTGTTTGTATTTCTTGGCCCTGTTTTGTACAGTTTAAGTCCCAGAGTGACCCTGACTGACCTCCAATAGAACATCAGAGGCATCGTGGACCAGCATGACCAGGGTTCCTATGCGGATGTAGTTGACACACCAGGAAAATCCCAGCAGGACCAGAGTGGCCAAGTGGTGAATGATTTGCTCCTTGAAGTCCTGAAGGAGAGGGAAATAACAAAAAGACATCAGCTTGCATGAGTTGGGGCCGATATTGGCTTTTTACTAAAAATCAAATATCTTCCAGTTAGTGTTGTGGATCTCTAATGTGATGGAGGGTCCTCCCTGAAAACAGCTACTAAACATGTTTTATCATTATTAGTAGTAGTAGTAGAAGTAGTAGTAAATCAGACGTGATTCCAGTGTGGCGTGGAAGGATATTACTTCACAGCTCCAGTGATGTCAGTCTGCAAAAATATCGGTGTTCTAAAATACAACTGCTTGCTTTGCGAAAGCATTAGCAGAAATGTGACGTGTATACACTTTGCTGATGTTATACTAAACATGCAAAATCATTGGTATGGTCCTTTAAGTGGGGCAGTTAGTGTTAAGTAAATGCTGTTAGTTTTAGTATATTGTCAGTATGTAGATAATATACATGGTAAATGATAAGCACAGATCAGCACACTCTGTCACTGGCCTTCAAAATTACATATGGTAAATGGATTGTGTCTCTATAGTGCCTTTGTAGTCAGTTGACCACTCAACCATTACAGTGTTTTGCCTCACATTCGCCCATTCACACACACAATCACACACTGATGGCTGAAGCTACCATACAAGGTGCCAAGCTGCCCTACATCAGCGGTTAGGGGTTCAGCGTCTTGCTCAAGGACACTTGGACACTCCCTGGAGGAGCCGGCGATCGAACCAGGACCCTCTAATGACCCTCTACCTCCAAGCCATGTCGGCCCATATCAGTCAAACCTTATATATTAATGTAAGCAAGCATTTAGACTGTGCTTGTATGCTTTCTCAGAGGCCCTGTTGTAATGTATGATGGTTTGACATGCTTATCATGAAGCAGGACTTTTAAATTGTTGCTCTGTAACACGTGTTTAAAGCTCGAATCCATTATGGCACAGTGTCACCCCTGTGGAAATACCATCAGCCCATTACTTGCTTAGTTTCCATTTTCCGTCATTTGACTGATGATATTTTCCCCTCAAAACGACTGACTAAGCCTTTGATAAAGGACTGGCATTATATGAGGGATAAAATGTTGCAGTATTTAATGGACTTGAGTGTGTTTTTTGTGTATGAGTGTTTTTTTAAGAAGCTGTGAAAGGGTTTGTTTGCACTGAACTAAAACTGAACTCATGTTTTTTTTTTTCCACAGTGAGTTATGCAAGTTGAGAAATGCTTCTTTTCCAAGTTGAAGTCAAACACTTAAAATTTATATGGCAAAATGAAATTCATATCAGGCCTTTAATGTGAGAAGAAGAGGAATTAATGGGCTTAGGAGTGCAGAGTCAGCCAAGTTGAACAATGTTGGGCCTCCAGCAACCGCCACTCACCTTCCTCTTCACATCAAAGGCAACGCTGAAGAGAAGGGACCCATAGAAGCTCATCTCCAAGATATAATACCAGTACTGGGAATCCAGCATGGACTAGAGAGAGGAAGAGAGAAAGAAAAGGAGGGGGGGGGGGCATGTAACTTGAATCTATGGTGAATCTCAGTCACACAGAACAAGCTTGTAAACAAAGATTTGTCCCTTAAGGCCTGTGCCCTTTGTCTGGAGCCTTCTAGCTGGAAGGAAGGAACTCTATATGTCTCTATTGTGCAACTGTGAGCTATCACCTCCCATTCAGCGCCATCCTCCAAAGGCAAGTACTGTTTGGTAATGTAGGTCAGGAACCATACATAATCCTACCACCACAATGTGTGCCAGGCTGTCTGACATCATAGTTGCTTTTATGATGAGGGTCTCTTTTTACATAGTAAAGACCACAACCAGGATGCAAGCCAGATGCACATTTCTCCCCTCATAAAAACAACTCAAATGTAGCACCATTTCTAAATAAGGACACGAGGGCTGTTTCATTTGGATCCAAGGTGAGAATTATCAGTGTTTTATGGGCCTGCGTGGCTGTAAAACTGGACATTTACATGAAAACAGAGCCGTTAGGGATATATGGTAACACTTCACTCAGGGTGGTGCTCATAAGCTTTATAAGGCATAATAAGCACGGTGTGTGTGCATGATAGTTGAGTAATCAGAGCAAGATAAACACATTTTACAAACAATGAGGGGCCGAAGGCTTTATATGGCAACTGAATAGTAAAAGTAATACCACACAGTGCTGGTCAACTTGGCCATAAAGTGACATCAAAGTCATACTTGTGTCCCCGGTGGATCTCTGGCTCTGGGATGCTGTTCTAACACTTGAGCACAGCACTGATCTTTCAAATGCACTGACCTTTCATATATTAATAGTGTAGTGGCTTTTCATGAATTGAAAAATAAATTACATGTAAGATGCACCAACTGAAATAGATCCAATGTAGACTAATACATGGTCATGGGGTATCAGTTTGACAGGAGGGAAAACTTGCTCGAGGAAGAACAAATCCAGCTTGTTTTGTGTCGGCAATCTGTCCTCGTTGACAGATTACATGCTTTTGGTCTGTATGATGACTTATTCTTATACTCGCATTTTTGTTTTCCTTAAAAACGTAAAATCACAAATCTGCAGATACATACAGAAATGCTGCCATCAGCCCTTCTCCTCAAGTGTGTTTGGCACTCAGATATTTTGCAACTTCATTACTTGGATGGAGACTCTGTATAAGTGCATAGTCTGCATCTACTGTATGTAGAGCAGTAAGAGCAGGTGTAAAGTGTCAGCATGGAATTACACAGCTTTTAGCTCCTCTGTTGAAAATAAGGGTTAAACTGGTCCATATCCCTATTGCTCATACTGTATTAACTGAGGTAAACAAAAAATTAATCATTTTAATATATCCTTTTAATCACTATATGCCTACTTTGTAGTCAATGCTTGACATTTACAATTCTATAATTGTTTTTAATGCCACTTAAAGCGTTTTTGTAGCTACCCTTCGTCAGATGATATTAACATTACTTCAGAAACTGTTGATTTTGCATGATATATTTAATTTGGTTTGCTATGGCAGGCCACAACACAAGTTCGTGGCCCCGATCCACTAATTAGGATGTAACTTAAGTTTCCATGGTGCAGTGAAATAAAGACACAGCTTCAGTGTCACACTATCTAGTAACTTACAATGACTTACAATAGAGGATATGTTCAGTTGGTGTGTATTGTCATGTACTTTCCATTTTAAAGGACATTAGATTTTAACCTGTATAAATTCTGTGGTCCACTACACTAACAGTTGTTTTGCTGGCACTTGAAGCATTGCTGTCTTTGAGCTCTTGCTTCTTTCTTACTTGTGCGATATGTTGTAAAATATCAAAGTATCTACACAAAATCTGAAAGAGTGATTGGCTGATAGTGTGTCTTGGCATGGCCACTTCTTTAGCATTTCAAAGGTTCCTATTGTAATCTGATGGCATGCACAGCCTCCTTTCATAATCAGTGCATCTGCTATCACTAAGCATAGAGTGATGAAGTGTTAGCGAGGGACATCAGAGCAATCACCCAAAATGTTGGCCAGTGTCTTCACTGACGTTATTTAACACAATGCAATTTGTCTAATACATTTATTTCATTATTGCTGGTTATCTCTCAGCAGGCCTTTAATCTGTTTGTAATGCACAATGCAATCCAAATGCTAATCCAAGTTCAAAGTCATTCTGAAAACACACAACACACAAACACTTCTGAATACACACCTGCTTTGGAAAACCCGTCCATACCTCCCGCGTGTCATAAAACCATTCTTTCTGAAAAACCACAGGGACAAAAGTCAAGACATTGTTCATTGTGGTTTTACTCATTGCCCATTGCCTCATGCCACAACATGACTCCACTAAAAGAAATCCACTACTCCCTCTCAGTTGCTACATGTAAACATTAGGCATTGTGAATGGGAGAGAGCTATATGTCTGTTATAATTTGCTATTTGCTTCAGTCATTAAAGTAGTAATAATGAGTAAATGACAGCCAGTACTTCACCCTTGATGCTTTATCTGCATGTCTGACAACAACATCTCATTTGTATTTACACCTCTAATCACTTGTGAATAGAGTAGATAGCTACCGACAAAGTGTCACACTGTTGACACAGTATGAGCAAAGCAGCACTAAAATATTCATGGTACAAATCTCAGTGGCTGGATGAGCTCTCCACAGGCTGCTACCCAGGTTTTGTCCTTGACTATATGCTGCTCTTTTATTGCATCAAACAGAAAAACAGTTTTAAAAAAAAAATGAAAAACAGCAGTTACAGTGGGTTGTTGTGGGATGTTGTCACTTAATAGGAACACCTCGTGTTTGTGGATGAGCACCCAGCCAGTGTTAGATGGACTCATGTTGTAAACATATACTCACATCATAAAGTGCCACTATTCCCCCAAAGAAAGCCAGCAGATAGAAGGTAAACCTCCAGCTGCAGGAGCCACAGGGGAGACAAATAGACTGTGAGTACTGGAGGCAATGCAGTATTATCAGCAGACACACATACACACACACACACACACACGCACACACACACAGGCTGAGTTTTGACCTGGCCTCTCTGAACTTCTTGAGGACTCCCGGACGGTCCTGGTTGCGTCTTCTCCTGAACCAGCGCTCCACTTGCCTCACTGATAAACTGCTTTTCTTAGACAGCCCATCAATGTCTGCCTGGATAGGAGTGGATGCACACACACACACACACACACACACACAGAGAGAGAGAGAGAGAGAGAGAGAGAGAGATGATGTGATCCTAAGAGAAATAGTTACATAGGTAGAATGCTATATATGATTCCTGGATATTATGGGCGTAGAAATATCAAAATTAAAGTCTTGATCCTAAACCAGCTTCACAAACTAAACTTAATCATCCACAAATGTGTTCATGACTAAACTTTGTTCATTTTGTTGCTAATTTTTGTTCAATTTAAAAAGATGTCATCAATTAAATCTTCAATAAATTCATCAGTTATTAGGCTACTAAGTCCTATATCTAACAGCAGTACAGTAGCCATAAGGACTGTACACTACAAGACAGTACTAATCGTAATTTTAATTCAGCATTTTATTTCAGATAAAAACAATACCACTGCAGCAAAATCATAACCGTTGTATAAAAGCAATAGAACACAAGACGCTGTGTATTGCATGATTTGGTGGCAGACTCAAGGCGACCCAGGTTATTTACTGTAGCACACAGCTCCTTGTGTGCTATTGATGAAATGAAATGTTTTTCAAATGAAATTATTCAGGTGAGGAAAAAAATCCATCATAAATTAAAAAAGGGGTCATTTTGCCCCCTTTTACAAAGACTTGGCGTAGTGATACCAAGATGACATTTTTACAGGGAATAAAATGTTTTTTACTGATAAAATATTGCACAAAGACACTGTGCTGGGTCAATTTGACCCACTGTATGCATTGTAGGTTTGAGAAGACAAGACGGGGGCAGATATACATGTACACACACACACACACACACACACACACACACACACACACACACACACACACAGGAGTGAGTCATATGTGGGTGGACACATTTGTGGCCTGCTTAAAAATGTCTGTGTCACAGCTGTTATAAGCTCAGAAAGAGAGCATGCTTTATGGGTCAGTGCTGTCCCAAATCAGATCAACCTGTCAGTGCTGTCCACCTCTCATGTGATAGATGTGGTGCGGTTTGTTTGATTAAATACTGATTATACAGCTAATCAGTGCTATTATTATCATCCTGGGTTCAGTGTCTTGTGGTCATAATACTGATTCACAAGCTTTAATACACTGACAATAACACAACACTAATGAGCTGACTCTCATCCAGCACCGGACCCCCATTTGAAATTATTGTTGTGAGATTAAAACATTAATCATGAAACATTAAAATAATCACAAGTACATATTGTTATGTCGTAGAGATGTCTCGCTTTGAAATCTGGGCAAGTTCACCGGATGGCTTTCAAAAACATGGGGAAAAAAGGTGATGAGCAAATTAGCCGAAAACATAAACTAACAAAAACTAGTAAAGAAAAGTAAAGAATTAGTAAAGAAACGGGAAAAATTACTTCAACCTAGATAAAAATAAAAAAATTGCAAAAAATGACAAGAACAGTTGGAAAAAATGGGAGAAAATCATAGGAACATAAATTTAAAAACAAAAGTAAAAAACAATCTGATAAAGTAAGTTTAAAAAAAATAGCAAAGGAAAAAAATAGGGGAAAATTACCTAAAAATTGGAAAAAAAAAAATTACCAAAAAAAAAAAATCACATTAAATAAAAATAGTTGTCATTTTGCTGGGGAACCTCTGGAAGACCCTCAAGGGCCCCTGGGGGTCCTTGGATGCCACTTTGAAAACCAGTGGCGTTGTCTACATGGTGACGTGCAGTGTGTGGCTGGCTGGGGGGCTGAGGCGCTGTTTACCTGACCAGGGTTTCTGCTCCGGGACGTGTAGTACAGCTCCAGGACGGGACTGTCCGCTGCTCTCAGATGGACCTTCTGCTTGATCCCAGCAGAGGCTGCAAGTGGTGCTGCTACCAGCCTGGGACAGAGCATAGTGAGTCACAGTGAACACACACACACACACACACACACTCAGGTTAAACTGTAACCAGACAGCTGTGTCCCTCTAGCAGAGCTTCCAACAACAGCCATGCAAGGAGAGGACACTGTAGGTACTAGTGTCAGATCAGCAGGTTGGACCAATATCTGGCCATTCATTATAAATGATAACCATACAGTTTATTTGGTTACATATTTAATTATATAACCAGGTATCATGCAAAAGTGTGTAACAGACCTGTTGGTCCACCAGAGGAAACCGTGTCAGCGTCACGTTTTGTGTTGCCTACATGTCCCAGATACACACACACCACTTATCAGGGCCAACAGGACATTTGCATGTGAGAACGTTAGCGTGCTAGGCTAATCGTTAGCTCGTTAGCTATTGTTAGTTAAGGTTAGGAAGCTTTAGCTAGTAACGTTAGCAAACATTAGCAAACGCGCCAAAAACAAGCTGAGGTTTTCTTGGCTGTGAATATAAACGTGGCTCTCTGACAGGACAGTGTGCGTGTGCGTGTGCGTGTGCGTGTGCGTGTGTGTGTGTGTGTGTGTGTGTGAGAGAGAGAGAGAGAGAGAGAGAGAGAGAGAGAGCGACCCTCCTCTAGCCCACCTGTAGGCTCTGTCCCTTCCTTTACACTAAACTCTGTCACGTTCCTGCTCTGTCAGACAGCTGTCTATTTTTCACACTTCAGATAGATAGATAGATAGATAGATAGATAGATAGATAGATAGGTATACTTTATTGATCCCAGACTGGGAAATTCACACGTTACAGCAGCATCATCAATAAAAACAAAAAATAAATTAAAATTAAATTAAAAAATTAAAATTAAAATTAAAATTAAAAGTATATACAATAGAGACTAAAAATGTGAAATATAAACACTAAATACAATAAGGGCTAAGTATATTCAATAAAGTGGCCTGAGAATATAAGATGTTTAAGTGTTGAAATGTAAGAAATGTAAGATATACTGATGAAAATAATAAATATGAAAAATGAGAAATACAGATAGCACAGGGTAAGCTTGACACCATGGTACCAGGAAACCAAGTGGCAGAACCCGACGCCCGGTAATGGGATTCAGCGACTGTCCGACTTGATTTGATCCCATGGAATCACCACACACACTGTCACTCTGACACACTTTCCTCTGCTGGACCAGCTTTTAAAAACCCACATCAGTTCAAGCCAAACAGATATTACTGACATGTCAGTGCTTTGTTTATGCTGTATGTTGTGAAACCAGTTGAGAGCCAACCACTGTATTTTCCCTCAGCAAAAACACACTGATAGTTGTGTCAACATCTTCATCTACCCTTACAGTATGGGCCTGTCGTTTATGGAAAGGGTTAATGCGGGTGGCTGGGGCAGTCAAGCAGGGGGGC
This sequence comes from Myripristis murdjan, assembly GCF_902150065.1. Taxonomy (NCBI): domain Eukaryota; kingdom Metazoa; phylum Chordata; class Actinopteri; order Holocentriformes; family Holocentridae; genus Myripristis; species Myripristis murdjan. The sequence continues at coordinate 3,095,954 of NC_043982.1, forward strand.
CCCACAGGGACCTTACTGTTGGTGTACATAAATTTGCCCTAAATTGTGTGTGTGCAAGTGGTACAGTCTTACAGTTGCAATTTGATTCCAGTAAACACACTGATAGTGTGACTTCCTGATCTGTGTTGTCAGTCATGTCCTGTTTGGATAAGGTCATCATGCGGTGTGTGTGCTGTCCCTCAGGTAAAACCTCATACTCACCTCTTTATTGTCCAGTTGCACCCCTGTAGTGTATTCTGCCTGGCGCTTGCTTTAGTTTCATGCATTAACTGGTAATTATTTTCAAATAAATACTGTATTTTTGGTATGACAGCCTTCGCTTTACTCTGGTACTGGTACCGGTACTCAGTTACACTTAAAACTCACTTCAGTAGAGAATATCGGGATAACTGAGTTTAAAAATCACTGAACTGTGAAGCTAATTTCCCTTAACTGATCAGTTCAATTCAATTCAAATTCAGTTCAAACCGCTTTATTTATCCCCGAGGGGCAATTTAAATAAAGTGGTTTGAATTGAATTTGAAATGAATGCTTTAACAGAGAATGATTTAGCTGTAGTACCACCACGTGTGGGTGACAGGAGGTGTGCGGCATGAGGATCTTACTTCTCAAACAGATATCTGATGACTAAGAAGGCTACTGCATAGGGGATGGTCACATAGAGATGCGAGGCTTTGGCGTAGACCCATCCCTCCCTGTCCTCCAGGTCCGCCCACGTCAGGTTGACCGGCAGCCAGATTCGGTCCCACCAGAACCACTCATACAGCGTCTCAAACATCCCTTCCACCCTAGAAGAGGACACAGGGTCACACAAACACAAGCACAGGTAAGATGGTTGATGCTCACTTCCCATTACGACGCAGCGCTCACGATTACTCCTGTGTTTGCACAACAAAACACAGCAAATAATCTTGAAAGAGAAAGAGGGCAGCAGACTGATCCCAAAGGGCTCATCCATCAAATTGAATTTTCCGGCAAGGTGTCAACACAAGATTAAAGGGCCATACCAGTGATTTTCAGTATCCGGTCCATTTACTACAATTTATCCCCATTTTACATTGCAACAAACCATTTTGCAAATCATGATGTTGGTTGAAACACCCACCTTATAATGTTCTGCTTCTGTGGCTAATAAAAACGTTACCATTCATAAACCATGGAACTGATAATTGGTTTAGCCTGGGACTATTTCATAATGGAGAGACAGTTTCCCTCCAATTTCAAGTCATCAAAACACAACAGTGCTGCTGCTTTCAGGAAAACTAATGTGGAATACTGGGGTGAAGAACGTTTGAAGTCTCTGAAAGTTCATTTTCATATCATAGTGGAATGAATGGAAAGGCTGAATAAAAGGTCAGGAAAATAATATTGGCAATCTAAAATTGAAGTGTTTGCTTCGGGAAAAGATTTAGCAGGAATGTGAAGTGTAGATTAGTACATTTGTGTACATTTTGTCACCAGGCTAAAAATGCAAAATCACCGGTATGGTCCTTTAAAGTCCATCATGGACTCAGTTCCACGATGCAGCGTTCACCCTGCGCCAATTTAGACTTTGCCCTAAGCGCCTCACTGTGGTGTTTAAGCTGGTTTTAATACTCCATCGGTCGCAGTGGCACTCTGCGGTTATGAGGCCGCTCCTACAAAATGTCCACACCTTCATGTTACCATATTGATCCTGACTGTGTCACCTCCCTGCACACATGGGACCACACAAGCAGCAGCAACAGTACAAACATGGACAGTGCAGCAGCAGTGGACCTACCAAACGAGGTTGTCACCATCTTTCATGTTAAAATAAAAAAAAGTTATCAGTTGTTGCAAATTGTATATGAGAATATCTCATTTGAAGAAAAGAAAAAAACTTTTGTGGACTTTAGCTTAATTTATTTAATTTGGCAACAACTCTTCTTCATTTATCTTCTGGTAGGACTTTGACCCTCAAAGACTTGAGACGTGACTCGGACTTCACCCTCGAAGACTTGACACTTGACTCAGAGTTCACCCTCAAAGACTTGACACTTGACTTGTTTGACCCTCAGAGACTTGAGACTTGATTTGCAGAGCCACGTCACATTGCCAGGATTCCTCCCATGTTCCTCCAGGTAACATGCCTCCTTTCCATCATAGATGAGCAGCATCAGCCAGACAGGGTGTTGAGGGATTTTTAGGGAATATCTCTGACTACTGTCTGTCACTGCCTGGGACTATGGCAGCGTATAGCTGACAAACCAAAAAAAGAAAATGTATATGAGAACAGTCTCTTGTTATAACAAGATGTTTTCTCTTTACAACAAGATATTTTCATGTTATAATGACATACTAACTTATCACACAATAACAAGAAACTTTTCTTTTATATACCATTCATCGTAATATAATACATTTCTCCTTTTAATAAGTTCACTTATGTTGTTCTACCAGGAAGTCTCATATGTTTTAATGGAGAAAAAAAGAGGATAGCAGCACAGCTATCAGCGCTTGTGTGTGTGGTGTTATTATGGCCTTCAGTTGTTGTGTGGCAGGCTGTAACAGCTATGCACACAGCCAATGTCATGAAAAAACCCATACACAACAGAATTTTTTACTTTTTTCTTGCTTGGGTGCAAAATGATGGAAGCCATCGTTTGGCCTGGATAGTTAAACCACCAGGGGATGATGGGAGCCCACAGACAGAAGCTGCACATCAGCCCTGGAAGATGCTGCATTAATGCGACAGGTGGAAGATGCTGAAGGTGGCACTGAATGTTGAACATGTAACTCGTATAATGGGCAATAGCACACGTGTGAATCCATGTGGAGAGGGTTATAGGCTGTACATGTAATAAATACACAATATTTGAGTTTTAAGTTACCCATCAGTGTGGTCCTTCCATGAGGAGGTGAGGACATAATGTTCTGTATGCAGTGCATTGTGTGTACTATTGTGGTTAAGCAACCTAGTAGTGTTTGAATTGCTCTCATAATGTCTCTGCTGATAACTGTGGTTTTGTGATGTCTTCCTAATAAAGAAGCAGCACTTGAAGCAGCATCAGACTTCTGCGGTCTGTTTTGTGCGTGAACTTGCGCTGTTTCATTTGTAACGAGAAAAGCAGCATTTCCTGAAGAAAATGTGTGTGACTGCTGCCAGCTGATAAGCTGATTAGTTTTGCATTTATTTATTTATCATTGCGAGAGTGAGCATGTTTGATCAGCATGTCGTACTGAGCATTTAAAAAGGTGAATGGTGTTTTCACTGTATAAAGTTGCTCACTTATAAATACAATGGGTGTGAGTGGGGCTTCACTGATTTCCATGTATTTCATAACTCATAAATCATACGTCATCATTATGAGAGTGCGCATATTTGATCAGCATGTCCTACTGAGTATTCAAAAATTTGAATGGATTTTCTATTGTACACAGTGTTCAATGCATAAACACAATGGGCGTGGGTGGGACTTCATTGACTTCCATGTATTTCATAAGTCTTTGGCCATACATGCCATCAATATGAGAGTGTGACCTTTGCTCAGCATGTCCTACTGAGCATTTAGACATTTGAGTGGAGTTTCTACTGCACAGAGTTTTTGACGTATAAATACAAAGGGAGTGGATGGGGATTCATTGCATGTATTGTATTTAATAACTCGTAAACCATACATGCCATCAATATGAAAGTGTGCATGTTTCATCAGCATGCCATACTGAGCATTTAGACATTTGAAAAGGTTTTCTATTGTATACAGTCAATGTGTTATCAGTAAAGTGGGAGTGGATGGGGCTTAAATGACTGATTAGATAAAACATTAATAACTCACAAGAAAAAGGAGTATCAATAACAAATAATAGCATCAAAGTACAAATAATTCCACATGGTTTAACATATGGAATGTCTTTGTAGCATAAAAACTGCAGGAGGAGATAGGTGACAAAAATGTCTTTAAAAGCGAATCTGCCGTATCTCATTACATATGCAAATGTACGCAAATTTGCAAGACAACATAATTAACTAGTAATCTGTGTACAGCTGTAGAGTCGGCTTTGTTTCACCAGAACTCTATATTAAGACTCGATTTCCAGTTAAAATCCAGATTTATTTGCTAAAGAATTAAGCAAGCAGTGAACAAGCCAATAGCAGGGGAAAGCAACATCATAAAATATCCGACATCAGTAGAAGCCTTTTCTTTTTATAAACCCAGTGCAATGAGTGCTGTGTTCCACGTATGACTGCACATAAAGTACACAAGGGTTTATTTAAACAGAAAAAGTAAACAAAGAGAGCTTTGTTACACAGTCTGTATCTACATACTGTGGCTGTATACTGATGAAAGGTGAACACCAAGCTATGAGGAAGCTGGAGCAGATATGAAGAACCGGCAAAGTGAGGCATGGGTCATTACACTGGGCTGAGACAGCCAGATTCCACTGTTATTGAGCACGATGGATGATGCTGTGATAAGTATGCATAGGCCAACACTAAGAGGGATTTTAAAGTGTATACACAGAAGCAAGAATGGCTTGTTAGAATGGCTTGATAGAAACAGTGCAAAACAGGGTACATCCCTATTTTGGGCCATGGTGATGCCAGTGCACTGAGAATGGCCAAGTGCCCAATTATCTCACTGTAATGTGAAATGTATCATGTTATAACAATACAGGTTTTCTCATTATAATTAGAACAATAGGTTATCTCGATATAACAATAAACATTTTATAACGAGATAAATCGTATATTGTTATGAGAAGTTTCTTGTTGTACGTGATGTATGTCATAATGACAAGAAGAGATCTCATTATAACACGAAAATCTTACTATTACATGAAAAACATCTGGTTACAACAAGGAAATGTTGTGATTATAAAATGATGATGAAACTGATCTGTTTTCATCTTTCTGGCATGGCAGCAATATACTGCCGCACTGGGACACATGGCTTTGTGTTGCTTTCCAGGTGTCATCAACACCACAGAGCAGGGCTATTCAGGTGCAGCAGCAAGTGGGCCGAACAGGAAATTCACTTGGGCTCCATGGGCCAGGCAGAGTGATTTGTCAAGGAATGGCTACAGGTAATTGTTACTCTCACAGTGTAATGTTAATAGATCTACATGAAATAAATGAAACCATGTGCATCTCTTTTCTTCCACTTTAATAGTATCATAAAAACCAATTCCAGACAGCAGCCAGTCCATACAAATTAGGGCAGATAGGGCTACGAAGCTAGTTACACACGGGCAAAAGTGCAAATTGAAAAACCAAGAAGACGTAGTGTTTTTCTGACAGCTCCACTTCCGTAAAGGTAGAAGACAGAATGAACAGTATTCATCTGAGTGGCTCCCAAATGTTGTGAAAAATTTGAACCTCTCTCAAATATTTTTTGAGCCAAGCATCCCCAGACTGGTGCAAAAAAAAAAAAAAAAAAGGTAGGAAAACAATTGTAAATAAAGAGGTCCAGCCCAGCTCCATCAGTGTCTGAAACAACAACCTGACACTAAGGAGATTTTTCCAGCTCTGTTTTTGCTTCTTTTTCACTTCTTCTTGTTTTTAGCTGTACTGCTGCTACATTTCAAACACATATCCGTTTTCTGGGTTTTTCCTCTGGCTTGTCCAGCAGATTTAACTCACAAACACACACACTTAACACCTTTGGGAAACCCGGAGAGAAAACTGAATATAAAATGCAGTTTATCAACTTAAATTTACATTTTTATTGAACTTATAGCATAGGCTACTTTTTGAAGAATTATGCATGACTGATATTTTTTAAATTACTTTAAAAAAAAAAAAAAAAAAACTCATGTACCTCCTGCAGTACTCCAACATACCCCTAGGCCACAGAAAAAAATCCAAAGGGCCGTATCTGGGCCACGGGCCGCAAGTTGAATAGTCCCGCCAAAGACGCTACTTGTTATGAATAGGATGTCAGATGCACAAGAACAAATTCATGGAAAATAAGAAAAGGCAGCATTAATCTAGCAGATGGATAACAAAGTTTTAGTTCAATCAGCAAAAACACTCCAGAGAGGCTCATTCATACGCTACATGAGAGTGCTTTGTCAATGACTGGTGTAGAAACAGATGAGTAAGACATTTATACACCATTTTAGTTTTTGATATAAAAATACTTAGTGACTCCTGAGGAGACAAAAATGCAAAATACCCTAACTCACTTCAGATTTTATCAGATTTAATTGCTTTGTACAATCGATGTCTCAGGGGTTGCGGTAAATTCAGTATTTGTGTGTGCAAAATTGAATTTACAGCAAATAGTATTCAAATCAGCACCCAGAAGTCATGTCTTGTGGGCATGCTCATGTTTAACAAGCCTCATCTCTTTGTGCTAAAGGATTCAGAGAAGCAAAAGATCCCTCATCTCATCTCATGAACAGGGTGAATCTACCACAATTACTCGTTTAGTAGGGACAAAGTGGAGCTTCAGTGGAGAAGACTGTACCATCTTCTCCACTGAAGCTCCACTTTGTGATTTAGGCTGATAAGATGGGTGGATTTTTACATAAAAATCTTGCATAATGCAATTTTAAAGGTAACGCTTTGCCACAAAGACTCTGGAAGGAGAAAAGACTGTAGTCTGACTTGACATGGGATTCTCATCCTTAACCGGTGGGAAGAAAAAAAAACGTTTTGATTAAACCTCTGTGTAAGCAAAGGCACACCCAGAATCCTCCATGAGGACACTGCACAATCTAAATCAGGCCCTGTATGAGTCACATTAACCTTCTAACCTTCCATTGTGAAAAACACTGCAACTGCTCACGTATAATAACAAGTTAGTGCTGACAAATGGCTATTGAACATGTTATAATTGATCTTCTATGACGGGGAGATGGAGCGAGGAGCCTGCAGTCCCGCAGCCACGCAGGCTGCAGTTGAGGACACTCCGTGTAAGTGTACATGAAGTTTTTTATTTCCAAAACAAATATTGACCCAGCGGTCCCTCCCTCTTTCTCCAGATAGCGTCCACGCCTAGTTTAACAGTCCACACACACACATCCACATAGGCACAGAGGGCGAGAGAATGAGAGAGGAAAGGGGAGGGGGAGGGGGGGATTAAACAGAAAGAAACACACCACAGAGAAACTGACAGGGAGAGTCTGGCCTGCAGCCTAGCAACACATCAAGGTACAAAACAGTTAATAATGGAGCCAATTTGTAGTGTGTGTGTGTGTGTGTGTGTTTGTCCTCTGTTGGGAGGTAAAACACTCCTGCTGGAACAGTCAATAACATGTATAGGGGCACTGGGCTGACTCAGGATGACAAGAAGCCTATTCACTCCTCCTATCAAGCGCTGATGTAAGCCAAGTTGTTCAATCTCCCACTCATTCCCAAGATCCAAAACAACAAGAGGACAAATAGGACTGTTAGTATTCCCTCTAACACTGAATTGGGATGCCAGAGGGGCAGGTAGTGTGTGTGTGTGTGTGTGTGTGTGTGTGTGCTGAAGACTCGGTGGATACTTTCTCTCCCGTGGTGACAGTAATAGAAAAGCACCAGTGTCCCTCACTATTTATTGCACCATTAAGGCAGCATAAAAGCAACAACTTTTTTTTTTCTTTTTTTAACAAAAGCAGGTATATAGGCAAGTCAAGGTATAGAAACTGAAGGATGGACACTTGATGGAAGAGTTGCTCAAACAAACTCAAAGATTACACCACTGAACATCAACAAGAAAGAAAGAAGAAAAAAAAAACGGAGCTTCACAAAGCTAGTTATAGGTGCTGCCATTCACAAACCACCTGTATCCATGGCTACCATACAAAATTCATAACCTGGTTTAAGGAGCACAAAACCTGAAGTCAGCAGCAGCACATTTTGTTGAAAAGAAATAATGACCAAGCAGCCAGTTAATGGAAAATTCCCCTTTATGTTGAGATGAAATGCGATACAATATTTGTCTCCAGAATTCTGATTTTAATCTCGGGATCACAACTTTTTTTTTTAGAATTCTGATTTTAAACTCAAAATTCGGACTGTATACTCAGAAAATGACTTTATCCTCAGAATTCTGACTTTTTCAGAAAGCTGAGATTTCAATCTCAGTTTGCCAGTTTCTTTTACTATTGTTCTTTTTATTTTCGTTTGATCCTAAACGCTCGTCTGCACAGTGGTGGCCAAACTGGGATCATTCAGCTGCAGGTAAAACATGCCTATGATCACGGCCCTGCCCCTTACCCAAAGCATGTCTTGCAGCTGCATTGCATTCTGGGCTATCTAGGCCACTAGAGCAAAGAAATTAGTATTTTGTTTTTTCTACGATGGATTTCTGCCTGTATGATTTTGAATGTCAGTGTGAAATGTTGAGTCTAGAAAGCTGCAGGAGTGACAAGCACAACCTGATGTTTGACCTTGATTTTTTCGACAGCTAAGATGATTTCTGCTATCAAACTCTATTGCAGATGTTGACATGATTTGTATAACAGTATTGTATAACAGTGTTTGTGTTTTACTTTGAAAATGTAGGCAACCTGGATGGAGTCAGCCGACGCAGGTACAACCACAAAGCCAGCTTGAGCTTGCTGTTGGCAAATGCCTTCATGCAGCCTGGTGATGCATTTCAGTAACTTCACGTGTGTTACTGTAACGCTTAGGTGTTTTGCTTTGGGACGTGCGCCTTATGTTAGGGCCATGTTGATGTCAAAGCTTGTGTCAGCACATTCGCTCCCCCACACAGAGACACACACACACACACACTCAGCCTGACTCAGCTTTTTTACCCCTCAGAGGAACACACAGGCCGGTCTGTGCGCTCTATCAGAGACGGTGGGACCAAACCTAGTAAAATCTATCATCAGCACTACAGTCACTTACCTATGCATGTGAGATTTTTGCAAGAAGCACTCTTGTTTTTACACAAACTCATTTTGTTGTTATTATTTTTGGTCACATTTGTTTACTTCTGCATTTGCATATTTTTTCATTGTATGAAGCATGTTGTTTTCACAAGTGAGCCATGAATACACATAGCTATTACTGATTATTATTATCATTATGCATGCTAAATGACAGGCAAACTGTAGACCCCTTGTTTGCATAATAGTTAGTGTTTAAATAATCATTTTTCTGGCAGGCCAAAAAAAAAAAAAAAAAAAAAAAAGCAGAAAGACCACTAAGCAGAGACGGCATTATAGTGTCCAAACAATGTCACAGTCATGGAGGGACACAGTCCTTTTTAGCACTGATGGCCTGCTCTTTAGGGAGCATCTTTTTTGTTGCCACAATATAAGAGTTTCTATTGAAATCCAGTGGGAATTCACTCAGAGTGGCGTGCATGACAAAACATGTTGGGCCTGCAGAGTGTCTGGCTTCACCCTTCAGCGTCTCCGATTCTCCTCACCTACAGTACATCAGCATAAACTTTAGCTGTGCCCGTATTTTTAATCAGCTCTGTCTGAGTGAAAAACATTTCTCCCATGTGGGTCGGCATGGCAGCGGCGCAAACAACGTCTTTCTGGTCTTTGAGGTGAATGATGAGGGGTGGGGGGGGGGGGAGAAGGTAGCGTGCAATGTGGAGTCAGGAGCCTATTTAATGATTATGCACAGGAGTAAAGGAAACGTGTTATCAAAAATTTGGCACGTACAGAATAATCGCTGGGGAACTAAACTCCAAAAACATAAAGAAGAGTCAAATAGGATTAAACCTGACATTATTTTCAACAACTTTCAGGTGAAGTCATGCGCTTGTTATGAAAAAGGTCAAACGAAGAATAAAAGACTCATGAGTAATGCATTAAAACCCATTACTCACCAACCAGAACCCCCCCACCACCACCACCAAAAAAAAAAAAAAAAAAGCCTGCAATTGTCAAGGACTTAATATAAGGGAACTGTTCTCCATGACCTCAAACTTCACTAACACATATGAGGGTGTGGAAAAAAGAACTTGAAATCACTTTTTAAAAATATCACTGAACATATTGTTGAACATGTAATCACCACACTGTGACAGGGCTCTTATTAAGCCAGCAGTTGCAGTGACATGAGATTTGGCAGTTATAATTATGTTTCTAGATAGCTGCTGACTGCATGAAAGTCACCCAGCAATAGGAACGATGTAACCAAGCCAGACAGAGTGCAACATTTTTTTAAAAAAAATCTTATTAATCCAGACCTTTCGCTTTCAATAGGAGGGCAGAACTGCACAACCTGGATCTTAGGGGAGCTTTGTTCTCACTGCATTGATCTTCTCTGAGAACAGAGGCGTTATTCATCCCAACTCAGCCATGACAAAGCTCACAGAGCCTGGGAGCAAACTTCACTCACTGTAAGATCTCAGCTCATACATCTCTCTCTCTTTTAGCTTCAGGCAGCCTTCAGCGCTTATTTTCACCACTGGAAAATAAATTCATAACACAAGCCGGGGCCCAGAAAAACCTGGGATCTGTCATTCAGATCCGAGCTAAAAACAAAAGCAAGAAGGGTGGATTTGAGCGAACGAGTTCCAAGGTCGTAGGAAAACCCAGGCTTACCTTTCCACAGTGAGTGCTGCGCCGGCTGTAGCAGGTAAGGTGTGCTCTCTCCACGCCAGGTGACTGCTGAGCCTGTGTTTGCTGTGGGAAATTAACACGAATGGCAAAATCCTCTTTCTCCCTCCACAGCAGGCAGGCAGCCACTCTCTCTTTGTTTGACATTCTTTAGGGTCACACCCAGCTCAGCCACAATTACCTGGGAGCCCCCCCCCCCCTCCAGGTAGTAGGTAGTGGATTGCCATGACACACACACATTAAACAAACTTTTTTTTTTCTCTCTCCCTCTCTCTCTGCCCTCGAGGGATTCCCATAACCTTGTTTGCATTGTGTTCCTGATAAAGTACAAAAGTGTTCTCCAACAAAACAAGCATTCCAGGGGAAATATAATGGGGGTAGGAGGTGTGCCGACACAGAGAAGAACTAACAGGTTGATAGGAATTTATAGGGATGGAAAAATGTAAATAGGCATGGAATATGTGCATAAGATGTGATAAATAAAAAGAGGAATAAACAGACCTCCGGTCAACCCACCAGCGATATAAAACAAATTACATTCTATGAACTTACAGTTTCAGTGTGTTTACCAACAGAGCAGTGAGGGGCTCAGAGATCGAACTAGAACTAAAATCCTGTGTTAAATCAATGGCACCCTTTGATCGCTCTCTCCTGAGCAATGATTAACCTGACTGCCACATGTAGCGGGTACCTGGAAAAGGACTTCCTAATAAAGGATCACCATACAGGCCCTCTCAGAAACTCTGAAGCAGCGCTTTTCAAAGTGTGGTCCAGGGACCTTCAGAAGGTCCTTTATGGACTTCAAGGAGGTCCTAAGCAAAATGGAAAACTGTTTAATTTTATTATAACATATCTCACCTCACCTGTCCATGGCCATCTGAATAGCTGTGACCAATTTCAGATCTGTGTATTCTTCTTAAAGGGCAACATTTTAAACCTCAAGGGCCCATCAAGGGGCCTTTGACTGATGTTATACAAATAAACAGAAAATCAAAATCTATTTGGAATGTTCCTCTTCCTCTGTGAGAGTCTGGTGATTATGCTTAAACGTTCTCTCTGACGAAAACACATCATTTTATTGGTCAGAAATTAAATAAAATAGAAGCTTCACATCTGAACATTATGGTTTGTTTTTCCATTTGTGTGCACAAGCTCCTCTTGCATTAATCTCTAGAAACACATTCTATATATTTATATGGAGTATATACAGTTAGGTCCACAAGCATTTGGACAGTGACACAGTATTCATAATTTTGCCCTTGTACACCACCACAGTGGATTTGAAATGGAGCAATCAAGACGTGACTTTCAGCTTTAATTTAAGGGGCTGAACAAAAATATGGCAGAAATTTTTTAGGAATTACAGACAGTTTTATATGTTGTCACTTCATTTTTCAGAGGATCAACAGTCATTGCATATATATATACTATAGATACATATAGAGTTTGTAGGCAAGGGACAAGATTTTGGTATCAAAAGTGTTCTGGTTTCCGCTTCCATGTCCATTGTAGTCTGAGTAGTTTTATGAGGCAAACAGCCCGTGTGGGTAGCAGAAGAGGCGGAGAGCACTGACACAAATGTTGGCTGGACTTAAAACACCTACAAAAAGGGTCGATGTCTGTGTATTGTGTGGAGTAATGGTCGACTTGGACAGCTCTCCAGGCGTGTCTTTGGACTGTGAGAGGAAACTTGGAGCAACAAGGAGAACACGCAAACCCACACAGGAAGCATGAGAAATGACAGAGCAATTCATCGCCAGGCCATCCCTATGGGCCAACACCAGCTTTAAAGGCAGGATTTTCCTAAAAAAAAACTTTTACCTCTCAATCATTACTTACGAGCCACCAGAAGTGTGTGCTAGTGTGTGTATCTGCAGAGACCGTGCCCTCAACTCTGAATGTTGTGTTTTAAAAACAATATAAGTCAGATATCAGTCTAATATTGTTTTTGTTGTCAATATTTAACTGTCCATGAAATTGTCGTTTGGGTTATCCTCTTTTCCAGGATTGTGCTACTTAATTCAACTGTAAAATTAAAAACACGGTAAAACCAACATGGTCTTTTTATGTTTTAAAAAAAAAAAAAAAAAAAAAACCTTAACCTTTTGCACCAGCATTTGTATTCCAATTCTTACAAAATGCAAATTGGTATCGAAATCTGCTGTTATGGGTGGGAAGATATGGAACATTGGTATTGGCTTCAAAAAAAAAAAAAAAAAAAAAAAAAAAATACTCCATCCGTGTGTCCCTTGCAGAAATCATTCCCACATCTATCTGGCTATAAGGCCGCAGTGCTAAACACTAAGCCGCCATAATGCCTCAGAAATCACAAGAAAACACACAAAACCTCCTATGAATTTATCATTTATTACCTTCTGATGGATTGTGAGAACAGTTCAGCGTTTCAATTTGTGCCAGGAGCTTTAAAAGAGACAAAGGGTTATACGGGAAGAGTTTCTTCATCTGCAGTCTCATCACAACCTCTCTGAGCTCTGACAGGCACAAGACCGCTCTGGTGCACGTTTCAGAGCCCGGGTGAGGCATCCGTCTTGACAGAGGTGTGGTGTTTGGACATGATGTTTGCCCACTCTGTGATGCCAGCGGATACAACCCTCTTGTTCCTCTCTCCAGCGCGGAGCTAGGCTCAGTCTGTGCCCGTGCTGTTGAGTCAGATGGCTTGCATTCTGCCTGTGCAGTGAATACTGGCAGTCCACTCGTAGCCTGCTTCACAGCCAAGCCACTCAACCTACCTTCCTCTGAAACAGAGAGCCCTGGCCCCATGTTTCCCCTCCCAGTTTCCTGTGAATCTTCTGAAACATCCATGTCCTCTATATCCGATTCTTCTGAGCTGCCGTAGTCTACAAGTCGGAGCCCACGCGTCAAACTGCAATCATCCCCTGCTGGTGTCAAAGCTGTAGGCTGGACACTGAGGTTGGATTGGACCTGGTCTTGCCCAAACCAGGTCCCTGTCTCATGCTTGTCTGACAGCGGCGCTGCATCACCATCACACAGGGCAGTGAGTGCATGATGACGGTCTGAAACCTCTATTCTTTGGCAAGCAAAGGTGAAGCCCGCCCAGTCGGCTCTGAGGTGCTTCAGGTAACGCACAAAATATTCCAGAAAGCAAGTTTCACTGGAGATCAGGAAGTCCAGGAGGATGCTGTGGTCAAAGGAGATGTTGTGGAGCAGGAGCAGGAAGTGGCAGTGAGGGTTGCCCCCTGAGGCACAGGCTGCCTCCGCTGCAGCAACACCATGCAACCCAGAGGATCGTCTGCAGGGACACATGAGCACCCAATTCAGTCAGAGTCTGCTCACTCTGCAAAACATGCCGTCTGGTTCTCCTACTGAGAATCTTGAGCAAATTAACTCATTTCTTTCAAAAACATGGGATAAAGGTGATTTTAAAAAAAAATAGGACAAAAAAGAAAATTATCAGATCATTCACAACACAGTAGTAAAAATTACAAAAACATGACCTGAAAATTAGAAGAAAAAAAATACATTACAAAAAAAAACATTCAGGAAAAAAAAAAATCAGTAAGAAATTACAAGAAAGTTATTAGAAGATTCGCCAAAACAGTTGCTAGAAAATTACTGGACTATTAGCAAAACATTACTGGAAAATTATTTTATTTTTAGAACAGCAAAAAGTTACCAGAAAACTATATTTATAATTATTCTAATCATATATTTGAAATTATATTACAAGAAAAATTACCGTGTAATTACCCAAAGAAATCCATTTTTCCTCAGCACCACAGCTTATAGTTTGCAGAGCACGCAATTAATTTATATTTTTTCCCCTTTTATTTTTTGTGTTGAATTCTTCAGTGATATTTTTGTAAACTAATTTAAAGGCTTGGGGACAATGTTTTCCGTACCACTAGAAGGATGTGGTGAGTCACCCTGCCCTGAAGAAAATTCAGCCTGGAGAGTCTCAGTGTCCCATTATGGTCTGACTGCTGTTTTGAGACGCTCTGCCAAGGAACACGGCTCTGGAGGAAGCACTGAATACTTGCAATTTTCCATGCAATAATCCGATGTTATTCTAACAAATCATACACATTTTATCTGTGCTCTTTGTGTACCTGTGGTGTTGGAACATGGAGAGCAAAGCCTTGGCCGCCTCCATCATGTCGTCATCCTGCTCTCCAAACAGCAGGCTGAACCAGCAGCAGCGGTGGGAGGCCTCCTTCAGTGGGACTCCTCGCTGCCTCAAGAAGCCTGACAGAGCCAGCAGATAGCCGTGCACTTCCACAGCGCAGCCCACACCTTCTGTGAGGAGACAGAGAGTGGGTTAACTTGGGACATCCTGTGGATGAACATGTGAGGACAGACTGCCCCCTGCTGTGGAAACGGTGTAACACAGGGTGCCCAAAACGTCCAGGCTTATCAAGCAATCCCCCAATCTGCTCAGCGTGACCACCGCTTACATGTTTGCAAACCAAAAACCATGTTTCTTTATATCCTGTCAAAACATTTCCAGATGATAGCTGCTACTCATTTGTACTTACCCTCTACTTATTTGTACCTTTTGTATATTGTTGTATATTGTATACAGGTTGTTCATTGTATATAGGAATGTCATATATTCTTTCTATTTTATCTTTATTTTTATTGTATTTTATTTTATTATTATTATTATTATTATTATTGTTGTTGTTGTTGTTGTTGTTGTTGTTATTATTATTATTATCGTTATTATTATATTATTATTATTATTATTATTATATATATATATATATATATATATATATATATATAATTTTTTTTTTTTTTTTTTTTTTTTTTTTTTTTCTTGCGCAGTGCTGGAGTTGTTGCAATTACATTTCACTGCTGCTGTACCTGTACATTCATGCATGTGACGAATAAATCTTGAATCCTGAATCTTGAATCTTCCAAACAGCAGCACCGGACTACGACAACTACAGGACTGTTACTGCAATACTACTGCAGTACACATGGAATACCATGTTTCTTTGCATGTAACAAAGCATATCTGGATTGACTGCAGTCCAGCTACATTACTAATACAATGCTACTTCACATTACAACAGCACAAAGGGAACACCATGTTTCTTAGCATCCAATTAGCGTGGCTATGGCAGTAATTTATGTGACTACAGAGCGAAACATTCTAGATGCTGTGGCTTTCTCTATTAATCAGGGAAAAAAACACTGTATTTTTTCAGTTTAATGTCAGCGCTTGCGTTTAAACTACTTTGAAAAAGGCCTGGTCACACTCTCATCTCTCTACCTGCTGTGACATTTACTGTGTGCTTTCATCAGAGTGTACTAAAACATCCGCGTGTGTGATTAATGTCGCAGCACACGGTGTGTGACTGGCTCTGCATCTGTGGTTGGTTATAATCACTAGTCTGCACCTCTCGAGCTGTAATGTGCATTCTGTTATTTTGTGATGATGAGTCTCTGCATCAAGAGAACACTGATGGTGGTGCTTGATCACAGACCTTTTACACAGCAGCCATTTTGACATGAAAGAGCAGGGAAATACAGGTGTTACTAATGATATTGATTAAGGTTCTGTTCCATGTCAGTGTATGTGCAGTGAGCCAGCACTGACAACACCAGGACCCTGACTCTGTTAGACCTAGATGGGACAGAATCTTCATTAATGTCATTAGGAACGTATGTGTTTACCTGCTGCTTCATGTCTAACAGCTGCTGTGAAAAAGATTTGTTACACACCTTTCAGACACCCTGGACAAAAAGCACTATTACATGCCCACACACACTTTTGGCCACAGTTTCTAGAGGACCTGCCAATCAGCTTGGTATATTTTAACAAGGCAGTAAG
This sequence comes from Myripristis murdjan, assembly GCF_902150065.1. NCBI lineage: Eukaryota > Metazoa > Chordata > Actinopteri > Holocentriformes > Holocentridae > Myripristis > Myripristis murdjan. Next base: position 3,112,248 of record NC_043982.1, read on the forward strand.
TGAGCTAAGACAGGCTTACACTGCAAAAACTCAAAATCTTACCAAGATTATTTGTCTTATTTCAAGTCAAAAATGTCTTATTACTAGTCAAAATATCTCATTACACTTAAAATAAGACATGATCACCTCAGAAGTAACTTGTTTATAGACAATTGTCTCTTGTTTCAAGTGAAAATTTGCTTGAAACAAGTGAAAATATTTTGACTAGAAACAACATTTCATGAAATGAACATTTTTGATTTGAAATAAGACAAATAATCTTGGTAAGATTTTGCGTTTTTGCAGTGTGCAGGAGGAGAACGAGAGGACAGAAAGTTGTGACTGAACTCAACTCAAGGTCAGCCGGACATGCACTTCCAGAGAAGGTTTATGCTGCATTCAAGTCACATGGGAAAGATGGTAGAGATGAGCTGCCTACTTTAAAATACTGTTCACCTCAACTGTCATGAAGTGAAAAAACAGTTCTCCTCTGCTTTCTGGAGATAAAATAGTGTTTGCTTAGGGTTTGGCAATAGAATCCCATCTTCCTGAGTTCTGAAATAACCAACAAGGAGATACCTGCGGGAAAGTGCTGGGGAAATCAACAGTTTTCATCATATAATCATTTTGTGATTTAAACTCTTAAAACACCATAGCAGAACACAACTAACTTGTTGAATTCTTGGTTTGTGACCGAGAATTCAACATGAGCTAAAACATATCATGGCTAATGCATGTATGCCTACTTTAGCCACTTTGTTTGCCTCGTTAGCCACCAAAACTACTTGGTTAAAGATAGAAAAAGTTTTGTCGTAATGATTATGGTTAGGCAAATGTTGTAGTTAAAATTACAAAACTTGAGCTAACATTTCCGTCCATCTGTGGATGGCCAAATTTTAACAGCCGCTGTTAACTTTTTTTTTTGTTAGCCTTTTAACCACACAGGTTTTGCAATTTTAATTTCATTTGTACCATTGGTATGAATGACAATAAAGGCATTCGTTCATTCATTCATAACTTGAAAATGTGACATTTCAATGGATTTGTTTGTTTGCAGTTGTCCCTGGTTTTCAGGGCTAAGGTAAGTAAACTACGGTTTGGCCTGTTTAGTGTGGTGTCAGATTCACCATATATTTCAGCTTCCCAGCAGGAAGTGAACGTAAATGCCCCACCAAGTCGTAAGCCTACAAACAAGTTGGGTAAATCAGGATTCTAGATGTAACACAACTGGCCTGTTTCAAAATGTCTATGGAGTTTTCTGTGAACGGCAAGAAATCTGATCTGATAACAGCCTTCCTCAGTGAGCCACGGCTAAAAATTTCAAACATAAAGTCATGTTTGAAATATTTAGTGCCCAAATGCTTCTCCACTGTGGTTGTTTTAATAAAACAGTGGGGAAAAATAAGCTTCTTGGTTAAAGCTAGCCTTCTTTTTTGCATCCACGTTACAAAGCACAAGAATGCAATTCTATTTTTGAACGCAGCATTAGAACAAAAGCAATAAAATGCTTATAATCCAATCAAAATTATGCTACAAGTGTTCTGAAGACATGAAGCCTGTCGTTGCTTCTTCTTCAGAGAGTAATTCCCACATGACGGGAATACAATCTCTGAGTATACTGGAATCACATCTCTCTCAACCACACAAACTTAGTGATGGATTATCACCTGCTCCACCAGCCGACAGGATTTTCAACTCCATCGCTTTGAGAACAAGCAGGCTGACGGCTCGGAGCATCACGTAGTCTGGTTTCTGACCTCCGTCGCCTCGTGCTCGGCTGCTTCCGCCAAAGAAGGAAGCTGCAGCCTCCACTTCCACACGCTGCAACCAATTAGCACTCAGGGCTTGTAATACGCTGTCAGCCAACGCCATCATATCAGCGCTCAAGAGCTTGTCTGTCGGGCCCGAGGCCGACGGCGCTCCTGAGGCCGCGTCCTCTCCAGCCTTGTGAAGCAGGGTGTTCTTCAGGAGCAGCAGCACGCGCTTCTTCACAAAATACTTGAGGGAAGAGTCGGCCATTCTCAGGAGGGCTGAGGCATGAATGACGGTCAGCCTCTGGCTCTGCAGACTGACGCCGGCTGGGCATGTCAACCTGGATGCAGTCAGCACCTCCAGCAGGTCCAGGAGGGCGCAGGCAGTTGTTTCCCAGTGCCCCGTGTTGGTGAAATCCACCTCACACTGCCTCAGCTCGGTGCTCTCTTGAGGGAGAAACGTTGAGTATAAAGCACTGAGGCTCGGGTCAAAAGCTGCAAGAAGCCTCCCTAGGATCTCTGGCAAAAGAAAAGAAGCACTAGTTCAGATAAATGATTAAAACATGCTCTCCAAAAAGGCAGATTGGAATCTTAAGAGAAGCATCAAAAGCAGTGGGGCAAATTAACTCTTTGGTCTGTCTGTGGATGCCCAAATTTTACCATATCTTACAAAAGAACCAATAGTGATCCACATCAGCATCAACGTTTTTGGTCAAAGATATTGTGATATTTGATTTTGTCCATATTTCCCAGAGTTCATTACATGACAACATTGCAACATGTAAATCATGTTTTTTCACTACTCTGTTATTGACTTTCAAAATGTTACATCATTTTTATTAGTTCATGTAGCTAGCATTAATTGATAATAAAAGAAAAACTAACTCAGTATTACTTCAGAGACTCATCAACCCAAATGATGGATGCAACCATTCTCCAGGCTTTGTCTTTTATTTCTCTAGTCTTTCAGGAAGTCTCTCTGTAGGTGTAGAGAACTGGGAAGTTTTCAGTGACTGTCCATTTTGTCCATTGTCCAATGATCTACTGCAAATGAAACAAATTCACATCAGAAAGAAAACAAGGAAGAGTAGAAATCTGATTCCCTGCAGTGGCTGAGTTTTCCTGCTCGCTCAGCTCTGCAGGAAATGAACAGACTTCCAGTGGCTTTTTGATTGTATTGATCAGTTTTACCTTCATGGCAGCCCTTGAGAAGCTTTTTTAAGACATCGGTTAGCGACCACATGCAGGCCTCCAGTTCATTACAGGGGGACGGCTTGTGAAACACTTGCACACACGTCTGTTGCCAAACGGGATTCAGTGTACCCTGTGAAATAAGAGAGAACCTTATACTATATCCTGTTAAGCAGCTTTTTTACCCTGATGAGAATAATGTTCTAGGGAAACTGAATGTAAAGGCACTGTGGGTGTGGCCTGCACAAACATCAAGGATACTCACAGACATCTGAAGCTCACACACAATATAAGTCGATACAGTTTTTGCAGCCAGGTGAGAGATCAACTGGTCCTCTGCCCGGAACTGATGAACCTGTTGAAGAGTGGGTTTATTACACAACATTTATCCTGTTTAAATTAAAAATAACAGATGATAGTGGCTCCCACAGTTTTTGCATTCCAACATGTGGAGCTACTATTTGTCTTGACAGCCACCAATTCATTTCATGAAGTAAAATCAAGTTGTCAAAAAAGTAGTTAAGCTTTCAAAGCACTTACACCCGTCAGTTTGGTGAATTCTATATTTGGTCTACATTCAGTTATAAACATTGTCTTGCATTCAATATGAGGAAATCAATAAAAAATGATTATGTTGGACATTACAAGTCTTTTAAATTACTAGTGAATTTGATGTTGCCCCCTGCCAACTTTTCCAGGTAAAGAACACAGCATCAGGTCGTTGACAGGCTACAAAGCCATAATCAATATATATATATCACCAAACTTTCCATGTGGTGCCTTTTTTGTTTTTGGAGAGTGAACCTTGCTGTTTTTAGACAGTGCATTAGATGGTCTGGGTAACTTCATGGCATGATTGTAAAAATCCTGACCTTTGTTACTGAGAAGAGAATGCGCTGATGCAGCCCTCTAGGACCCATAGATTAAAAATCACTGGCATATTGCAATGACTTATTGCACAAGCCAATAAACTGTGTTAGAACAGGAATAGAGGTTTGTAGCGGTTAAGTCCACATTGGGGAACCCTGAATCTCCTATCAGATGGCAAGAAGTGGAACTCTAAATGAAAAATGTGAGTCAGGTCAGACACTATTTTCTGAGCCTGTCTGATCAGAGACTACTGAGGGGATGGATACTTTTCATCCCTTTAACTTCCATAGCTGTTTGACTCAGGCAGTCCATCAGTCCTTTCAGACAGATTTCCATATCATGCTGTTACCTGGGGCTGGGCAATATATTGATATTATATCAATACTCACAATATAGTGATATGGTACAAGTGTAGTCTATTCCTGGTTTTAAAGGCTGCATTAAAGTAAAGGGATGTAGCTTTCTGAATTTATTAGTTTGTTGTAGCTGTTCTGTTTTCTGATCTACCTGCATGGGCATCATATCCACATTACTGATGATTCTTTACCCAAAATCTCATTTTGTAAATATTTTTGCCCACTATTTTGGACATGTCCAAAGCTCCATTATTTTCGGTGTCATCTATTCCAGTGGTACTCCAGTGTTTTTAGAATTAATTTAACCCCTGACCCCAAAACTGCTTTATTTGGGTACTTTTTTTCAATGTGCTCACACAGCTTTGGTGTATGGAGTGATGGTTGCCAAGAGAGGCTTTTATTGAAATTATGGAAATCTGACACAGCCCCCAGTTTGAGACCTGGTTAAGGGAATTGTTGGGCATTTTGAACATAGAAAGACTCAGATACAAACTGACTGGCAATCATCTGAAGTTCTCCAAAATATGGAATCCAGCGTTACAGCAAGGACATGAAGGATAACTCTTCCCTCTTGGTAAATGATACCCTCATACAAAATGTTAACAAGAGTGTTGCCCTCGTGTGTGTGTGTGTGTGTGTGTGTGTGTTTTGTTTGTTTGTTTTTACTTTTTTTTCTCTTTACGTCCCTTGAGGGGGGAGCCTTATTATAATTAGTGATTATTACTATCAGAGTATTACTACTGTTTATGTACTTCTTAATGTATTTATTCAGTAAGTACTTATTTTGTAAGTATTACTCTTTTATACCTGGTTTGATTGCCTTGTTTGCTTTGTCTTATGTATGCAAACCCATAATAAAATAGTGTTAGCCCAGGGTTAGTAAGTACATGTGTGAATCAAAGCTAACCTAAGCCCTGGGCTACAGTTAGGCCAGGCCTTAGTGAGCCTAAAGTCTGAGGAACCCAGGTGTGGAGTAGCTGTTAGAATACTTACAAGTTTGGCCATGACATGCATCTCCTGATTGAGCACCCTGTGGACTTCCATGAGGTAGGAGCTGACTTCTGGAGGCATGCTTTGAGACATGAGGCTGGAGCTTATTTTGTCCAGCAGGGTCAGAGTCACGCAGCTCAGCTCAGAGCTGGTCACACTGCAGGACTGGGAATCCGAGCTGCCCTTTGACTGGCAGGGACAGTCCGAGTGTCTGTCCCGCACAGGCACCACACCGCACAGCCCTGGCACTACTGCAGCTGCCAGGTCCCCGGGGCTTTGGCTGGGACATGACCCCCTCAGCAGACATCTGTATGCAGCACACACTGAATCAAAGTGGTTTGTCATTGTAATGCAGTCGCTACAGTCGCACAAACCCTGCACTTCCAGTGAAAAACATGGCTCTTGCACGACTGGTACTAATTTTCAAATCCCACTATATGTTGCGGTGTAAATTTGTAAAAGAAGAAAAGAACAACAAAATCGCGTTGCTCCTTCCGTACGACGGCTTGCCATGTGATATACACGGAAGTAACGCCACAACATATGGCATTACGGGATAACAAGTTACGTCAAGAAACCTAGAGTGAAACACAGTGCACTGGATGTGAGGCTACTTGCTTTCAAAATAAAACGAAGGCTGGCTCGTGCTTGAAGTTGTCATTCAGCAGCACAGTATGGCATCCTGAAGAAGCCAAGGTGGACCAAGGTTATTATAGTTAACTAAAACTTGATGTGGAATTTTTTTTTGCTAACTGAAATAATAATAAAAATCAGACCTTACAAAATAAAAAAAAATAAAAAATAAAAAAACTGCACTGAAACAAGCAAACTCACTCTGGAAACTAACTGGAATCAAACTAAATTCAAAGCAAAAATTAAAAAACGGAATGAAAATGGGAAAAAATGATTTTTCGAAAAAAAAAAAATAAAAATACACTGGAATCTCCCTAATAGAAAAAAACACCATGCAAGTTCTGTGCCTGCATCTCTGTTTTTGAGATGTTTGTTTTGAAAGTCACATGAACTCTGACCGGAAGTCTTAGTATTTATTCCAGCTGAGGTGACTGTGGCGGATAAAAATGTGTTCACAGAGAGGCTGACTTTGTTGTTGAACCTGATGATTATTGTTGCAACAAAAATGACGACCAATATTGTTAGAGAGAGATTTTCAGACCTAAACATTGCTGTTTGATGCAGTATTTTCGTGACAAACGGCGGGAGGATGCTGCTTTGACAACTCCAATTCCTCCCGTCTGGAAGCTGATTGGCTAAACGTCTGCTTAGCGTCTGTCAAGTAAGTCTTTTGTTTTACAATAGCAAACAAAGTAATCGTGTTTGCCAGTAAATATATGTCTGTGTTGAATTCATTTCAGTATCGTAACATACGTTGCGTTATGGCTTTTATATATTCGACTCGGCGAGCAAAGAAAACTCAGCGTTAGCTAGGTAACGCTAGGTAAAGTTAGCTTGCTGGCTAATCAAGCTTAGCTATCAACCTGGACTAACTGCAATCTGAGTTAGCGTATATTAAAGTTTGTCATGGGAGATGGCGTTACTTGTGTTCAGGATGTTTTACGCAGAGAACGCATCATTTCAGTGTGTTCCTCCGGCGTCTTTAACTTCCCCCAGCTACCTTTACGGTAGACTTTGGCGTGGTTTACGTTGGTCGCTAACGTTAGCAAATAAAGCCACTCCATTGTCCATTGTTTTTTTTCCATCTGGCTAAGCTAACTAAAGAGGTAAATAATGTCAGATAATGTTGCAGAATAGCACGTATGACGACAGGCGTTTGTGTGTTCAAGTTTGCTACAGTTCCCCTGTTCAGGTGTAGTGACGACTGGCTGCTAGCTGGGCTGCAGCCCCAGCCAGTGTAACATTAGCAGGCTCTGCTGACCCAACAGCACAGCATTAGTCTCAAAATGAATGTGTTGTCACCATAACAAATGGAGGGCCATGCCTGCCCAATTTTGGTCAACTTTGTCGTACTGTTAAATAGACTGGCTACCTTATTCCTCGCTATTGCTAATTGTTGTTTTCCAGTGCCAGCGTCTGTAGTTTTCTAGTTTTTGTTGCGAAGTGTTGGTGTTTTTTATTGTTGCATAAAAGTTACTAAAGTCTGAGCTCAAATAGTGTGCCTTCTTATGTCTCTCTCGCCCCCCTTTCCTTTGCAGCTGTGCCCTGACTGAGGGATGACCAAGAGAGGCCTGCCTCTCCAGCTTGTCGAAAGGTGAATTTTGATTGTTGTGATAACTTGCTTAACCTTAAACTGGCACAATCAGCCACTGTGTTGTGAATCTTCTGTGAATCATCTTAGTGTCATCAAAAAGTTACAGATACAGCCATAGAGTGTTTGATTTGTCCGGTGAAAGAGGCCAAGCTTGTCCACTAGCAGTACTGTTGGTTCTGTTTAGGGATCTCAAAGCATTTTTTAGGCTATAAAAATTATATATATATATATATATATATATATATATATATATGTTTTAAATATGTCTTACACAATGTGCATCTCACATGAGACATAGATTCAAAGTGTTTGCAGGTTTAGAGTGACCTATTTTACTGTACAGTGTGTAGGTCCCTTGCCCTGGATGCTGCCGTGTTCACTGCTTGTTGGTATGAATGGCTCGGCCCTTAGAAGACAGCATGCTTCAGCTGGCAGTGACATCATTTGCTGCTACAGAGCAGTGAGGCGTAAATGTCTTACAGTCAGGAGTAACTTATCTCTGGTTCTTCTTACATCTCTTGAGCATCTAAGATGACAACTGACAGTTTCAAATGAGAGCAATTGGCCCCACGTAGCTGGCGAGGGCGGTACTCAGAGACTCAGGTGCACACAGGGTCATAGTGGTAAAGGTTGCTGGGAATTAGTGTCCAGAAAGGGCACAGTCATAGCCAACAGGTTTGGATTGGTTTATTCAGTTGGATTGTTTCATTCATTTAGTTTGGTTTGTTTAACAGCATGAGAACACTAGTATTTGTATTCTCAACTGCACCAAGACACCTGCAAATGCTGGTCTTACTCCTTTTCCAAACAGTTTGTCAGGAAGGAGGACATTACCATTATCCAAACCATTTACAAAAACAAGGTTTTTGTAAATTTATTGGAGACACTCATATTCAGCTATTTGTTCATGTTTTAAGTAGGATGAACACTATAGAAAGTAAAATACAGCAAAGAGCATGCACAAGTTATAGATACTGTAATCATATTCATTTCAACTTAAAGGGATAGCAAAATATTTAACTTTTAATTAAAATGTTTTTATTGACATCATTGGGTGCAGAAAACATCATGAAGTCCTTTCAATGCAGAGAGAGGCCTCTGATTTGTCCTGATGGTTGGTTTTGTTAGAGAGGGATTAAGACTTTCTTCCACACAGAATCATTGATTCTTCACTCATCACTGCCTTTTAGGAACTCTCAAATCTTGGATAGTACAACAGCAATAATAAAATGCAGCCTAACACAACACTGAAACACTGTACACTTCACTTAGTGTACTGTATTATTTTATCATCTTGTTGCTCTCTTTGTCTAAAAAAGTCTGAGTCTATTGATATTGTGTGAATTGGTCTTTAAAGAGCACTGGAAGACTTTTCCAAATGGGGCAAAGAACTCAAAGTGTTATGGGAGCAGCCTGACAGCCTCGCTTGAAAGTGTTTCAATGACCATCGGTAGACCAACCACACATGAATGTAGACTTTTAAATTTTCTGGTCCATTGGTATAGAAAGCACAATAAATTTGAGATGGACACAGTTTTTACATTTTATTACCACATGTGAGTACGCCTCCAGGGAACGTCTACTTGTGATGCTGACATCTGCAGGACATGCAGTGGGAGGCACAAAGGAAGCACAACTCTCCACTGGAAGTTCCTGTGCAATTTTGCATAAAATAATCTAAATATCAGAATGAATGCAGTCTCCCTGTTTCTTAAGGTGGGTCAAGACACACCTCCAGGGAGCAGTGATGATACTAGAGATACAAGCACTGGGAGGTGGATTGACAGGCATGAAGCTCCAGTGGAACTTCCAGCGTGGCAATGAAAATGTCAGCAAAATGAGCAGAGGCATAAATAACAAACCGATCATAGAACTGAACACCTGTGCATGCAGTAAACTTAATAGTTCAATTTTAGCTGCATTTTAGATGCATTTGGGATTAAGCTTACTTTCTGAACGATTAGGCGCACTTCAAAACCTGACTGGCACATGTTGGTTTTGCAGATTTACCCACCTATAGCTATAGCTGACCCTATGAGTAAGTGAGTTAGTTTCACCTACAGCTCATACCAGGTTTTTTCTGGTGGAAAAGGGGCATAGAGGTGCTTTGCATTGAAAAGTTAACTTTTATTGGATTAGATATTTTGCTATCCCTTCAGAGCCAACTCAGTGCCTGATGTTTTAACTAGATCTTCATCAATATCAGCATCAGTGAAGGTAGCCAACATTTTATAATTACGTGACAAGGGATGACAGATTATCAAAGCTGCCAATTAAACAATATGAATGTATTGGCATTTGAGATACAATGCACCGTGAGAACAAAGCTCCATGAGCCTTTCTTCAGTTAGGTTTGATCTTAATAATAGCCACGTTGCCTGTCAAAAATTCTTGACACTCAATCATTGTGAAATATAAACTTCTGGGTCAAGTGACTCACTAATGTTAAACTGCAGATTGTCTTTTTTATTGTATTTGTTAGTCATGTTTGACAAGATGGCTCGATGTTCATCACTGTTGCCTCACAACAAAGGTCTTGGATTTGAGCCTCCTTGCATCCCTGATGAGGAATAAGCCAGTATAGAAAATGGATCATTGTCTGACAAATAGATGATGCTTCAAAATGAATGATTATTTTGCATTCTGCTATACTCAGTCTCTAACTCTTTATACAAAATAGCAGTGAAACTGGGACGTATGATGTGTATAGAAAATGTATTTTGGCTTTTGTTTGTTTTGGTTTTTGTTCACCTGCTCTGTTTCTAAAGATGTATGTATTCTCCACTCTCTCCCAGTAGAAGTTAGGTACAGATGAACCTTCCCATCACGAAATGTGACAGGATGCTGAACCATCACTGCAGAAGGAACCCCGAGCTTCACGAGGAGCTGCAGATCCAGGCTGCAGTGGCGGCAGGGGATGTGTACACCGTCAGGAGAATGCTGGAGCAAGGATACTCACCTAAGATCCGCGACGCCAACGGCTGGACGCTCCTCCACTTCTCTGCCGCCAAGGGAAAGGAGAGATGTGTCCGGGTCTTTCTGGAGCATGGAGGTCAGAGCTTTGGCTTTTAGTTTATATCAGCTACATGAAGCTGAAGTTGCCTACAGTTTGACCAGGTTTTGGTGTTTAAGGAAGATGTTATGGCTGTGCAACCTGAACCCAGAGCTTTCTGTCTAACACTAGAGGGCATTATTTTACAAAGAGTCAGACACATGTCTGTCCTCCAGGCCAGGCTGTGATTGTTGGAAAGCATTTGGTTCTAAAGGACATGTCACTTGTCCTGTGAGATCTTTATCTGGCAGAGAAGATGGGTAGATAATGTGCCTGGTTAAAATGTATGAATGTGGCTGAAGCCCCGGTCCCTGTCTCCTGTAATTGCATAGCAAGAGTTTATAACTGCATGTAGAGGGCACTGTATATCAGCGTGGCTTGTTTGTCGAAGGATCTGTTTAAGAGCAGGGCCAATTTTGCATTTTTCCACCATATTAATCAGCTGACTCCTTAGGACTGTATTACAGGAGTCACATCCAGGCAAAAATGTATGTATGTTAAAAATTCAAAGAAAACCCAAGCATAACAAGAAAATGCAGAGTTTTAAAAAGAAAAAAGGTTAAGAAATTGCCCATCTAGATCAAACATAACAAATAAACCTATTCTTTATTGACGGGTTTGAATTCATATGAGCCTAATGAAAATAATAAGTTATATTTAAAGGTTAAACAAAAGCTCATTCCTTCGTACTTGAATCAAATCACTCCCATGGATGAAAAATTATGAAAATCCAGTGGCCCCTTACTTCCAAACTAAATATACATCCTTTTTTTTTTTAGCTCTGATTCAGAAATATTCCACACAGAAATCCCTTTATCCTCAAATTGTGCCATTTTCCGTCTCAGCCAAACAGCATATCTTGCATGACTTAAAGTGTAGTTCAAAAACTTAACATTCATATCCATATTCATATTCTATCCCTATTCATATTTTTCCTTCAGTGTATCCTTCATTATATGTCTCTTGATCACCTCAGATCTCCTTTCTTACCACCACAGCTGACCCCACAGTGAAGGACTTCATAGGTGGCTTCACAGCACTTCACTACGCCGCTATGCACGGCAGAGCCCGCATCGCCCGGCTCATGCTGGAGTCAGAGTTCCGCAGTGACATTATCAACGCCAAAAGTAACGATGGCTGGACGCCTCTCCACGTGGCCGCCCACTATGGCCGAGACTCGTTCGTACGCCTCCTCCTCGAATTCAGGGCCGAGGTGGACCCGCTGAGCGACAAAGGGACCACGCCACTCCAGCTGGCCATCATTCGTGAGCGCTCCAGCTGCGTACGGATCCTCTTGGACCACAGCGCCAACATAGACATTCAAAATGGCTTCCTCCTGCGGTACGCAGTCATCAAAGGCAATCACTCATACTGCCGCATGTTCCTACAGAGGGGAGCAGACACTAACCTGGGCCGTCTAGAGGATGGCCAGACCCCACTGCACCTGTCAGCACTCAGGGATGACGTGCTATGTGCCCAGATGCTCTACACCTACGGGGCAGATACAAACACCAGAAACTACGAGGGCCAGACGCCAGTGGCTGTATCTGTTAGCATGTCTGGGATCAGCCGGCCCTGTCTGGACTTCCTGCAGGAGGTCACCAGTAAGTGATCTACACACAGGCTTCAGGAGCCACTTGCTTAAAAGAGGGAGGTTCTCAATTGTCACTGAATTTGTTACAGTCATTTTACAGAGAAATTGTTTGAGCTAGTGCAGGTAAACTGGAGGTAATTTTTGCTCCCAGTTTGAGCTTTTCTACTCCCAATTTGAGTTTTCTGTTGCCTACTGCATAATTTTTAAAACTGTAAGACAGAAGGTGTGAAGAGCAAGAGAGATGAGGGGGTTTGGGCTCAGGCTGAGTTGGTGAGAAGAGGTTGAGGTGTTCGTGAATATGGGCATGCACTAAATGGTTGGGGTTAGAAATATATGTATTTCTCCTATGACAATTGTTAGATATCATTAATTTTTTATGCTTAATGCGCTCCACTGATTGATACTTTTTCACATAAATCATTTGATACAAGCACCCATGTGAATACCACTTGATTAATATTCATTCATGCTGCCTAACATCAACCGCAAATAAAATAAATGCAAGATGGATGATTAATTTGACAAAAATGCGCTGTAAATTTGCTGCACTGCTGTTCCTCAAATTAACAACAACAACAACAACAACAACAATAATAATAATAATAATAATAAGTAATGATACAGATAAACACATTGTTCTTTTTCACAAACTGTAATTTCAACGTTTACATGTTAGGTCATCTATCAGTGAGTCAGCCTTCTGGTCAGACTTTCAGTTTAAAACTCATTCATCAACATATGTTACAGTTACAGTAATAAAAATGACTTATTCAAGGAACACTACAAGTTTTGGTGAAATTCTGTTTTTGAACTTCCCCTCAGTCAGATGAGCAGGTCAGTATGGATTTCAGCCCTGTGCGTCCTGCACAAAGACTGCAGCAAGTCGCATGCTAACAGATTCAGGTGAATACGTGGCTGCAGTGGACAGCCAATAGCTTAGCTCCTGTGCAGTGAGAGAAGTACACCCTCCAGCATTGCCAAAACAAAGTCATTTAACAGACACATTGTGCATCCTTAGGACAAGTAAAAATAAAACAGATAAAAACAAGAACTTGGTTGTTTTTCAAATGTAGCAACATTTGGACTTATCTTCTGAATCCTGTTTACACCATGTAATTATACATTATTCAGTTTTTTTTCCCTAAAAGAGACTAATAAATTTTGTGCTCTTATTTAGAAGGCAGGATTGCCTCACTTCCAGTATTATGCTAACTGCCTCTGGGTGGCACCACTCTCCACTCATGAGTACCAGACACATATCAGCCTGGTATTGCTGGCATTTTAAATCGCCACAATTGAGGTATTTCCCTCCTTCTGGAAAACAGTTTTATTGCACCAAAGTACAGCTCATTAAAATATCAATACTGGGACAGTTTAATTTGCTTACTCTAGAATAAATATTATCAGTGCACCTCTAATCAAGGCCATGGCCCTTACACAAAAACACAACATGGTATATGGCTGTAATGCAATCTGAACGTTTTAGGCTACTATTTAGAGGAAATTGGTATTTCTCCCTTTTCCGTGATTGATTTCTCTCTGTGTGATTGTTGAACAGCAGTGCAAAAAGTGTTGAGCCTAGAAAGCAGCTCCTGCCAGAAATGTGTGGTGCACATATACTAACAATACAATACATACTAACAACGCCCATTAGGCACATCACCAATAATATTTTTTAAAAGCATTAAATTGTTGTTTTTATATACGCTTTTATACCACAGTCTGGGTGAATACTCTTTCTGGATTGGCCAGCAGGTGTGTGTTAAAACTGTGTATTGCACACGTCGTTCTGCTCAAGTTTAATCATCGTTCTAATGTCATCCACTACCCAACTTCTTAACCATAGCAACATTAAAAAGCATAGCTGTCAGAGCTTTTTTGGCTATCAACACAGCTGAGTTACTGACTTGATAAACTAACAACCAAGAAGGAAAACACACCAGTGGAATTTTTTTTTATATAGTTTAATATTGTTGGCAAATGACCACAGTATAATCAACTCCTAGGTGTGCGTTTAACATTTTTAAGGCACAACAAAGTTTACAGTTTAACACATACCTACCCATTGATTATCCCGTACATAGACACCAGTGTTGCATGTAGTATAGCGCAGGGAATAGTGTGTGCCCTTAACCATAGAAAGAAAAATGCTGTTAAAATGGGTGGGGTGGAGGAAAGGATTCCACGTTTGGTACAAAAAGTGATAGACCTATTAATGTAAGTTGAGAAGAGGAGAAACTTCAGAAATGTACAAAGAGAAGAGGGAACATTGCCAACACAAGGTTATAATGACCAGTGTTCAGTCGCAGAACAATCACTGGTTGGGGGGGAAAAGGAGAGTACATTACCTGAAGCACTAATGATTTAGGAGGAACAATGGCTGCATTCCTCCACTGCCCCCTGAACTTTGATATCAAAGATATCAAAGAGCTCTGGACTGGTTCAGACAAGCCCATTCAGAGACTCCAAATGATCAGCCAGATCACATATCTGCTGGGTTATTGATTACAGCACTACCTCAGTGGATTAACTCATCTGCTTCAGCCATGAAAGCCCTGTCCCACACAGGATGAGTGGCACCCAGCTCTTTTGAAGGCTGCTACAGACATATCAGTGTTCCTCCCCTTAGGTTTTTCTCATGTTGGGTGCAGCAGCCAGACTGGTAGGGCTACATACAACTCTCATTACACAAAAGGCCCTCCACCAAGCAAAGTAAAATTTACAAAGACAGTCCACATAGAATTTATTGTGTCACATGTGTGTGATTTCTCTAGTCTTTGATAGATCAGTCAAGATTTAACTCAGACATGTTAAATTGTGCCTACACCAGTGGAATTTGCCCGTGGCTTTGGCAAATCCTTGAATCCCTTAGTGGCAGTCTTTTACACAGATATTACTGTTGCAAAGATGCCTTGCCAGTTGCCCCCTGCCATTCCCTGGTCAGTGTCTCAGTCTGTTTAGTAATTTCAGCTTTACACTGTGACCTAGTTTGTTATTTTGGGATAGGAATTTGCAGTGACTCCCCAGTGCAATACGATTCACGGTACTTTTGGTGCTGATTCGATATGTATTGCGATTCTGTAGTTATTGTGATTTTCTAAGTATTGCAATTCCATATTTGATATCGAATTATAAAATCCCAATTATAGTTTTTTGCTATGGTGAAGAGTCAGAGGGCTGTAAAGTGTGTCACCCTTGCTTGAGAACTGTGCAGAATCTGAAATCACTGAAAGAATTGTGAACATTTGAATTGACAAGGCATAAGCGTTCATTAACTTCAGCAGATACTAGTTGAGATCGTGTCTTGCATTTTTGTTGTGGCTTAAGAGCTGGGTCATAACAAGCTGCAGTAAGCTTTTCTACTACTTGGGTCCTCGATGCAAAACTTGTCACCTCAGAGGTTCAATGACAACCCAGAAGTCGATTTATATGGTGCACATAAAAATGGCCACCACTCCAACCATCCTGGTATGTTTAAATGAAATGCTGCTCTGCTGTTTTTGCTGTCAGGCCCTGTTTTCACGTTACATTAATATGCATCCTGGATGATCCAATCACAAGTGGACAGCTCTAAGTACACCTGTTCATACCTGGCAGTGTGTGGTGTGTCTTCACATTCATCACAAGTGGCCAGTAGATCTCACTTCCCTGTTCTATATGCAAATAAACACATAGCCTGCGTCATTTCCGTTTGCAAAGACCAAATGCATTGTGATTTTTTTTTTTTTAAATATATATATTGAGGTAACAGGCATTTAACAAAATGAGACATGCTCACTCAAGCCTCATTTATATGTGCCATCACTTAGGCTATTATAGGATTATTTCAAGTTTCACATCTGTAAGTTATTACTGTCATTACATACCAAAGTATGCTGTTACTAATGTTATTAAATTAAATGTAATTTTGCCTTATTACAATGGCATGGCACTGTGAACACTGGAGTTTGTAACTCTCCACCCGATCACATCAGTTCAGGCTCAGATTATTTAAATATTTCAGCAGGTTTCAGAGGGTCAGGCTCTGAGCTGCAGTGGATATAAACATGAACATGAAGTTGAACTTGAGTGTGCAAGCAGGCGTGAGCTGTTCCACAGTTGTGGGTTTGATGTCAGTAATTACAAGGCAAGGTATAAAAAAAAAAAAAGAAAAAGGAGCCTTGGTGAAACAAGCGTCAGGTAGACAGGAGCAGTGCTGTCCCAGGGGACGTCAGTTGAGTAGGTGGTCCTTCAACACGGCCTGGGACATATGTCTGTTTACACTTGAAATGCCATGCAGACAAAAGTGTCCCAGGCCACCTCCGAAAGAAGCCAGAGCGATCGGATCTCAAGACGCATTGAGGACGCATTTGGGTGCATTTACACCTGTACTTAAGGCTGTCCACTCGTGATCGGATCACCCAGGACGCATGTTAATGCAAGATGGAAACAGGGCCTCTGTGTCAAAGGCTTATTGTTGGGTTTTATTGAAAAGGGTTGTTTTGTTTCCTTCAGGTTGGATTGAATGTGCGCTAGGTTGTAGTTGTTGTGGAGATCATGTAAATGTTTGGAGTTTTAAAGAGGGTTATCTTTAGAAATGGATAATCCACTGTCTCGCATGGGTTTGCCCTCATGGATGATCAGTTAAAAGGTGACAACTGTACTATTTGTTGATTTGTTGTATTTAGGAAAAACTGAGTGTGTGAAACAGACCAGCCAGAACGTGATGAGTTTCCGATGTTAAAAGCTGGCTTAGCTGAGTCAACCAATCATTTTGGATCTGGCATGGGGAGAAGGGGCGGTACTGCCAGCCAATCAGAGCAATGGCTTTCTCTTGCTGCCAGAAATGACCCCAAAATGGTCTGTAGCTCTTGAGGTGGGAGAAATATTAATTAATCAATTTCACTTGAAGAATCCGTATAGAATGAAGATAAGGACATACAATTGCAGGATAAGTGAAGGATACTGCCTCACAGGGTCTATTCATTTCCACAGTGTGTCCTCAGCCTTAAGGACTGTGAGAGGAGAAGCAGGGCTCTGGTGACCGAGTCCTGCTGCTTTGTTGTGGTTTGTTCAGCTATCTCTCATCGTGGGTGTTTCCCATGGCTGAGGAAGAGAAATGTCCATGGAGTCACTTTACT
The DNA here is from genome assembly GCF_902150065.1 of Myripristis murdjan. Lineage (NCBI taxonomy): Eukaryota > Metazoa > Chordata > Actinopteri > Holocentriformes > Holocentridae > Myripristis > Myripristis murdjan. The sequence continues at coordinate 3,129,378 of NC_043982.1, forward strand.
CCCGTCAGACTGATAACACCTACACCAATCACTTCCTGGAACCAAGGGGATTTTTTGCAAATGTTTGCATACGGCTGATAACATAGTGGACACTAAATGACTTTGACAGCTGAGTAGTCACATAGGAAAGGTGTTGGAAGACCATGCGGCTGGAAAAGGAACAAATTAGATTTAATAAATAGACGATACAGAATTGCAGAGGCGCACTGCAGCTTTAATGCTTCATATCGGATAGTCAGAATGTGGTAATTTTGCACCAGCAGAGGGTGGCTGGGATTAAAGGGATCGTACACCCATTTTGAAAAAAAAATTATATTATTTCAGTTCATCTCCAGCTGTTCTGTAGGACAATAGTGGCTCTATCTTCCTCTCATTGTTACTAAGTGCGGGATACTGGCTGGATGCTCCACATGCTAACTGTTAGCCTCCTGCCTTTGAGCTGGACTTCCCCCCAGCTAACACAGACGATAGTTTTGCTCAAATCACTGTTATCAACATCCAGAAAGTTCCGGTAACTTTTGCACTTCCTGTATCACTCCACACCAGAAGAGTACTGGCTATCTTTTTTTTTTTTTTTTTTTTTTTTTTTTTTAACTGTAATCCAATCAGAATTTTACCACAGCTGTCTTTGTCTTTTGTACAGTTTTGCTTTCAGCACCACCACTGTGTTAAGTGCCATATTGAGTCCCTCAGGGCTACAGTGAATGACTCATTTGTACAACTGACCCATGTATGAATGCCAAAAAGGAAATACTACCAAATAATGCAAATGTCCCTACAAATGTATTTTTGTTCTTACATGACAGACACACATTTGCGGAACTGGTTCCACTGGTTACCACCTTATAGGCTATATTACCTCTGCCAGCAGAGTTGGACCGGGGTTGTTTTTTGCCCCATTCTGTCTGTTTGTTTGTTAGCAAGATATCGCCAAAAAGTTCTGAACGGATTTGCTCAAAACTTTACGGAAAGCTTGCTCATGAGTCAAGGAAGAGCTGATTAACCTTTTACACCCGCTGGCCAAAAGTGTGGCGATGGTCACAAAAAGATGCGTAATGCCAGCAATCCTAAATCAACCACACACATAAGTCTTTAATGTTTGAATTTATTGAAAAAATCATTCCTTTCAATTAAAAGCATGAAAAGTAAGAACTGACAAAAGGTTAATTTGGTCTGTGTGATGTGGAAAGGGCAGATCTTGAGCCATCTTTCCAGTTTTATACGTTCACAGCTCTCAGAAAACTTTACAGCATATGCACTGGTAAATTTTGAATGAAAGCCATTATGAGTAAAGGTCTTGAACAGCCTCTCAGATGTTTAAAGAGCACGTTTTCTTTTGTTGCTGTCTTTCAGAACAACCTAGGACTCTACAAGACTTGTGTCGGATAAAAATCCGTCACTGCATCGGCCTTCAAAGCTTGAAATTCCTGGAGGATCTACCCATTGCTAAGGTGATGAAAGACTACCTAAAACACAAGTTTGACAATGTGTGACGGCAGCACTGACACCAAGGAGAGGCCAACAGAGAACACTCGGGTTTCATTCAAGACTATGCAATCACCATGTCCCTTGCCTCGAGGAAAGGCACACAGGTCGGTTTTGTACACGCTTCAAGAATTTGTTAGTTAAGTTCCACAAATTGAAAATGGGGTTCTCTTCTCCCGTTCCCCATGTCAGCCTTGTCACACTTGGAGCAGTTGCTGTGGAGAGGAAACTGATCCGCCTCATGTCAGCGTCAAATCATGCCTGATGAGCGACGGAATAATGCAGTAGTTGTGCTTCTTGTCGTGGTAACACTCTTACCTGTAAAGATTTTCGCATGATGTTGTCCTTGATGGGTCGGATTGTCATGTGCATAATTGCCAGTCAGGTTTCTTTTCTTTTCTTTTTTTTTTATTTCATTTTCCCTGCTCTTTGTAATATCATCAGAACAGAGAAGTTAAATTAAAATGACTGTTTGACAGTAGAAGTTGCGGTGATGTTTTTATTCTCACAGAATTGTAAAAAGTGGGAAATGACAATTTCCCTTCTCGTTCAAAAAGCCTGTCAGTTTTAAAAGAGCTGTTAAAGATGCAGCAGGAGGATCAGCTCCACTAGGGCAACAAGACTGACAGGGTTTCTCTGGTGGTATGCAGGAATACATTGCACAAAATGCCTTTGGAACATTGTAATGACTCAAGCAAGAGCGTTACACAGAAGTTAAATACTTTTTATTTAGCAAGTAGTTGTTGGGAAGCTAATTTTATACTGTCCTTTGAACAAGGAAAGGAAACGGCAGTGTTTAATTTTAAAGCAAGATCCATCATCTTTCAGTCCTTTTTGTTGCAAATCAGTACACAGTGTTAGAATTGTTTTCCAAAAACTATTCATATTTTCTTGCAAAATGAGTCAAGGAATTCATGAGGAATGACTTGGGTATCACTGACACAGTCACCAGAAGCAAAATGTAAATATGTTACATGTAAAACAGATATTTTTGTAGATTTATTTAAGCAATGAGCAATTTGTTGGAAAGTATTGTGCTTCGTTTGGTGTAACCCTTGTATTTCTTATTTTCTGTGTTTAAGTTAAAAAAATGCAGTTTGGCAAGAAGAATTTGGAATCAAGTGTTTTTTTTTATTATTAGATTTTGTGAAATAAAAGGTGGGTGCTTCTTTTTAAAAAAAAAAAAAAAAAAAAATCGCATAGTCTCTTCAAAGTAATTCTATCATGGAGGCTAAACTGTGAATTTCTCGTTTTGATAGTTTAACAAAATAAGAACTTGTAGGATTTGGGGCCTAAAAATGCCCAGTCCACACAAATTATTTGCTTAATAATACTTTTTTTGTTTTGGCTTTTGTTTTTGAAATCGTAGTAAAAAAAAATAAATATATTGTTTATGTTCAAGTTGCAAACATTGATGTCAATGCCCTTCTTAAATTTGAATTGCTACCTAACATATCAGAAGATTCAGTGTAGTCAAATCATTCACTTTTCAAAGTGCAGTATCCTCTGATCCCTTTAGAGGATGTTGAACGTTTTGGTATCGTTTTCTAAGATTGAACTTTGCATGCTTGTGTGCCGCCTGGTTGTATGAAATTTTGTGAAATGAGCATAACATCTTAAAGGACCATGCCAGTGATTTTGCATGTTAGCATAATATCCACAGAATCTATAAACTTCACATGTCTGCTAATCTTTCCCTAAAGTAAGCTGTCGTATAAAAGTAAATAGTAAAAGTTTGTCTTCCTAAAAGCAGCAGCACTGTTGTGGTTTGATGACTTGGAATTCCCTCCACTGGAAAATAGTCCCCACTTTGTTAGCCGCAGAAGCAGAACAGTATAAGGACGCTTTTTGAACCAAAAATTCAAAATGGAAAAATGACGGACTTTGATTGTTGATGTTGCAAAGTCTTTAGTACCCCCGCATGATTTGCAAAATGGTTTTTTACAGTGAAAAATGTGGGTAACCTGCAGTAAAGAGGCCAAATGTTGAAAATCACTGGTATGTTCCTTTAAATGCACATAACTCTACGCTTGAACATGACAGACATAATTTTCCTTAAAATGACAGAAAATTAATCTTGGTTCATTTCCCAACATTTTTCATATTTAAGCATGACTGAAACCTTACTCAAACCATTAATCGCTTGCCTAACCATAAAGTTATTTTCGCCACTGAAAGTCAACCATTTCCCAACCTTTCATGTGACAAACATGTGAAAACGTTGTTCCATAATCCTTTCATGGTGGAATGGAATTATGTAATGTAACATTACATGATTACATGATACATAATAATGTAACATTATTTGTGTCTGCAACATGTCTGCAACAAGTTTATGCTCATTTCACAAAATTGGAGTTGTTCTTAATGCTTATGGCTCAGATAATGTTTAATTTCAGAATGTGATTTGTAAAATTTTTATTTTATTTTATTCTTTATTTTGCATATGCCCTGAAGTTCTGGCATTGGTCCAGCATTTAACTTAAGTTGGCTAGTATTATTACTATTAAAATATTAATAATGTCACACTTTGATACTAAAATTACAAAGGCTGCCCTATGTTTGTCAGCTCATTAATCCACGCATTGAGATAGTGCATTATTCCAAGATTTGAGTAAGAATACAAGGTGGCTGGTTTTCAGTTTGCAACGTCTGGTTATTTTCCACCTCATTTCAGTTACATTTCACAGCACATGTTGTTGCGCAGCGTTTTTCTGCTCTGCCGTGTGAGTGCGTTTGGTCTGTGCTTGACAATGTGTCCTACATCGACTGCCTTCTCCAAACCCTATTGGTTCCTCAACAGACTTTGGTCTCACAGTCAGGGAACAGTTCATACATGTCTTATGTGGCTATCAAATGGCTGCAAGTCTTCCACACCATTAACTACTGAATGTACATAATATGCAGATTTTCAGATGTAAAAATGTGTGAATAAACTAAAGTTAACGTTTTGTTTTTTGTTGTGTTTTGTCTGATGAAATTCTTGGGAGCAGTTAAACGGAACGTGACGTATCCCTACTCGTCCAGGATCGAGCTAGCTGTAGTCCTTGCATGTCAAGTCAGAGAGTTTTGTTCTCACAGCAGGTCAAGGTTGTCTTGTTCAAACCAGCAGTTAATATGAATTGTCTCCAGCTTTATTCACCAGATTTTCACTTTTTCCATTTCCTTTGTGCCATGGGATGAGCAAAGCATTTTTCCAAACGAAGCCCTGGAAAAATATTGCACCCCCTGAGAATGGCAGGGAATCCCAGAGGTGCTGTTCAGTAGCTGACCTTTGACCTTTGAGGTCAAGGAAGGAAGTGATTTCTCTTTGGAGATTAATTGAGTATCACCAACAAAAAGAAAAATGACACGTCTCAGTTTGGAGTGAATCTTTTTCATATGGTCAGGAAAGTGATGGAGGATGCTTAGAGCCATAAAAAAGTAAAATAGTTTGAAGATTAATCTCAGAATTCTGAGAATTAGTCAGAATTCATAGAATAATAATAGAAAAGTTAAAATTCTAAGATTAAAATTGGAATTTTGAAATGGTTTTCCACCAAAGAGTTTGACTTTCCTCTTGAAATTTAAACTTCAGTCTGGGATATCAGACTTTTTTCCCTCAGATTTCTGGCTTTATTTTCAGAATTCTGACTTAAATCTGAGACTTCCAACTCTTTCCTCACAATTAAAGCTATTTTCTGTGTGGCTCTGTCTCCTCCATATAAAATGAACAAACCACAATAAATCTATTCTGAAATCTAATATAATGAAATGAAATCTATCTAAATCCATATCTATCTATCTATATATTTTGGGAGTATTTCATGGGATGTGGAAAACCATGTGTGTATGCAGTGCTGCTCCACACACCATCTCTTCCTGTGTGTGTGTGTGGAAACTAGAAGTCTCCTGTGTGACAGGGCCTGTTCAGGTCAGGCTGTCCTCACAGCGCCTCGGTGCCAGGCTCTATACGTTTCACATGAAAAGGTGTGTACAAGTGCATGCTTGCACTCGGAGACGCTGTTAGATTTTTAATTCTCGCATATTTGATTGTGCATCCAAAAAAAAAAAAAAAAAAAAAATGTAATTGGCATTTTGTCAGCCTCTCCTTAGCCATGTATCATTTTACAACAGGTATTTTTTCCCTCTTCATTCTTTATTTCCCCTCTCTCTTTTTTCCCCTGGAATGCTCTCTTAAAAGAAGTGGTTTCTGCTTTCGCCTCCATTTGTTCTCGCCAGGGCTCAGTCAAACATCGCGCTGAGCCGAGGTGACCCAATAGTGGTTGTGATATATTTATGTCTTACTTTACCAAACATAGGGTGCTATCGTTGAACAGATCACTGGTAGCATTACATGATAAAACAATGCCATCCCTCTGTGGCCCAGCAAGCCTTCAGACAGTAGGAACAATAGCAGCTTTGTCGGGACTCTGTGCAGCTCTGTCCTGTCTAAAAATATAAAAATATCTCTTCCTCTCTCCAGCCAGCCTCCTTTCCTACCTGATACCTCTGCCATTAGTCACCAATCTTACCCAGCTCCCCATGGAAAGAGGAAAGCTGATAGATAAGGCATGTGCAGGCATCCCCTGTGACGGCTTTATGCAAAATATTCTCTCCAGTGGATTTTTACATTTGTTGCGTGCTTGGTGTTGAATGGCAAAGTAGAGTGAAGCTAATTATTTTTTCCAGGCCACATAAGAGGGAATCAGTGTGTGCTGTTGAAATGACTATACGTTTGCAGTGGACTTTTTGTTACAGTATAGGCAATGTGGGTGGGTGGATTATTTTTCTGGGAGATTTTTTTTTTTTTCTTTTTTTTGGTTGCGTCATCACAGTTTGTCTCATAAGGACACAACACAGCATGCAAGGAAAATAAGGCATTTCTTATTTTCATTTCCCCAGATTTGGTTCCAAATGTAATTATGTACGTTGCCTCGTTATCTCATTCCTTCCGATGTCTTGAATTGATTTTGCCGGAGTTGGTTCACAGCTGATTTGGCCCTTTCGTTGGTCTATTAAGTTCATTTGATTGCAAACTTCAGGAGAAACACAATATGTGACCTAGAGGAGGCCGACGCAGGAGCTGGAATGGAGCCGAAACCAAGAGGAGGAAGAGAATACGTGATGTTTATTATGTTCTTAGATCATGAAAGCGATCTACGAAAACACCCTTTTGTTTAGCTTCCAGTTTGGCAAGACCTCGTTTCGGTGGAAACTACTTTGGAAGCTATTTCTTCTGACTCTTACAAAACAACACTGAGAACCTCAAAACTCAGCGAGCACCTATTCAACCTCGGCATCCGGTGAGATGTTTGCCTTGCAAATTTTCTGTGAACCAAATGGTTTGAGATAGCCTCATTTGAGACACGCTCAGGGGTGTGTGTTATTGTTGTGAAATGAATGAAACATATTCATCTTCCAGGAAATGAGAAGGCATTCCAGGAGCCGCCATTGGCCCTTTTCCATCGGGCTTTCTCAAGGGACTCTTTATCTTATTGCTCAGTCCAGGAGACAAGCAAGTATTAGGGGTCAGCGGTGTGACGTTGGGCTGCCCTGCGCCGAACGCAGCGAAAACAAAGACTCTCTTTCTGATGGCCTTCACTCGACTGTTACCATAACCAGCTGTTAGCTGCACCATTTTATCAAGACTTCATTTTGTGGTGAAAGCAGCTCACCTTGTTGCCAGATGCACAGACCACTGAGGCGGAACGGAGTGACTGAAAGTCCAATAACAGAATTCCCTCACGCTGGCATCCCAAGATCCTCCCTGTCCCGCTCCTGCCCTGTGTGACCGAGCCTGAGTCAACTGCATCAGTGTGACCCCTTTAAAAGCACTTTAAAAGCTGAATGTATTACTTCTTTCTATTTATGTATTTCACTATTGGGGAATAGTGAACGACTTGTAATTACACTGGCAGTTTAAACTTAATCTTAATCCTAATTGCACTCGTCAGAGGGTGAACCTAATCTAGACTTACCATCTAGACAGGACCAGTTGAGTCTTCCTTATCAGATTTCCATCATCCATTGCACTGATAGTGATGTAGCATTAAGTCACACTACTAGAGGAAAAAACAGGTCATTACAGGGAACGCTTCATTGTTTTAAAAGTAGCCAAGCCACTGTCAAGCCACTTGAAGCATATCTGCTCCCAAAAACTGATAAGTGTAGTTTCAGTGGTTAACTACACATCAAATGGCAAACAAGTAAATTAACTACCAGCAAGCTACTGCAAAATGTAGTTGGGCTTAAGGTTAGGGCAGAGTGGAGTGCTACTCTACTCAATCAAGTGCGCATGTGCGAGAGTTTCGCAAATCTAGGGTTACCATCTAGACACAAGCAACTCAGCTCCAGACTCACCAGCTCATGGCGAGTCGAGCTCAGCTGTTGTATATGCACTGTATATTCATGGCTGTAAGATATAACTTGTTGGCACAACACAATTAACTTGTTCCCATGATTTAGTTAATTTGTGCAGTAATCTTCCTTTCTCCTGGGACACTGTTTGTCCCTGAGGATCTCATAGGATTTGCAAAACCTTCACAAGGAATAATTAACGATACAGACATTCAAGAACCTGAGCTACAGAGGCTACTTCACCTGTCATCTTTCAGTCATAAGCTGAGACCATGGAGTTTGAGCGTACAGTTGTACACAGTCGTGTGTAAAGGCTGAGCTGCCACATTGCCCAGCTTGTGCACGCTGCGTTTACGCTTTCTGAGAGTCCATTCAATTGTTTCATCAATTTATTACGTTTGTTGCCAAAAAGTGCAGAAAATTGAACCTGTTCTGAAAACTTTAATCACAGATGAAAGTGTTGACTCAATGTGAGATCGTATTTATTTTTTTACTAAAAATGACTAAAAATACGGACTTGGTGTACAAAGGCCTTTAGTGTGGATGAAAAGCTAAAATGGAGAAAAAGTTGTGTTTTCATCTGGCTTATTGTGGACATGGAAGAAGGACTGAAATATCTGTGGCACCTTAAATAAATGTTAGATTTATGCACAGGTTTGAAATTCTACTGCTGAGTTTCAATCACTAAATCTGGTCAGTGCTTGAACTTTCTGGACCTGCAGCGAGAACATAAGTGCTAAATTTAACTTTAGCATAAGGTAGAGCTGTGTAGTTACCTAGATGTGATATGAGTCTACATGGTGGTGAAATATGCTCATTAGCTGCTCCTGCTTCCCTGGCCTGTCCTCAGTCCACTTCCATAGGAAAGCTCCCAAAGTAGCACATAAATGAGAGCAAAGTGGATTATGTCAATATAAACAGGGACATGTTGTGGTATGAATTTTTTGAAGAAATTAAATTGTTCTTTTCTTGTTGGAAAGTAGATTTGGAAGGTAGCATCTGCTGGATGTCGGTCTGGTAACCTTGCGCCAGACAGACATGACCAGATAGTACTTTTACAAATAATTGTAATTACATGAAAAATGTGTTTTTATATTGGCATAATTCCCCTTGATCTGCAAAGTTCAATTTTACTTTAAGCAGAACTACAAGAATGAAAAGTATGAAATATATGTCCAACGCCATGCATGATGATGATGGTGTGCAAAATGACAACAGTAATGGAAAATGCCAAATGAAATACTGTATATCCTTAAGGTGTATTTTAATAATGGATATTATGATGACTACACCTCTCTTATTTCTTGGGAAGAGCGTTCAGTTTCATCACTTCTCTGACTGATAATAAGTAAACTGAGAGTATGTATTGAATTTTGTGTCAGCTGACAGCAGCAGGAGATGAACTGCCTGCCTAACTCACACGCAGTCTGTCTACCATATGCACTAAAATGATGAAGCTGACTCTGCTGGGTCTGCTGTGCCATGTGTTTTCACATCTTTCCTCAAATGAAAGCAGCATCTATTTACTGCGTCAGATGCTTTCACTCCATTTGGCTTCCTAAAGTGAGGGAGTTGGCGTCTGATGTAAAATATACACACTGAGCATTAGCAATGCCAAAGTTTTTTTTACTCTCCACAAGGCCTCCATGTTCATTCCATGTGAAGGCAATAGTAGTGTGGAGTTCCCTAGTTGACAGTTGTTTAGCTCAGCTGTTAAAAGGGATAGCAAACATAAAGAGATTGGTCAATTTTTCCTGAGTTTTATGATTGGTTGAGTTTTATGATTGGTTTTGCTGGGGATTAAAACCCATATTCATATGTAAGAGTGGAGTGATCCGATCAGAGCAACCTTAGTTTTTATTCTCCCTGCCTTGTATGACTGACTCTGTGCCCACTTCACCTTGTGAGGGTATCACTCGCTAATTTTTGACATTAGTCTAATACCAGAAGCCTCCAAAGTGTGTGTTCTAGCAAATGAGCTCTACAGCAATGCTAGCAATGAAAACATGAGGGAACATGTTGTTGCAGCGCTACTAAAACCTGGAGCTCTTTCAGTTCCTACAGGCAGGATGCTTTCACTTTGCTGGACATTTGGTTGCTGTTATAACATTGTTACCCTACAAGGGGAACCAAAGCCCACCCAGCCCGGCTGGAGGGGCTTACTGTAGGGAGTGCAGCCCCTGAAACTCTGTTTTATTGTGGTTACTGACCTTTAGGAACTCCCTGGATGATGAAGATAGAACTGAAGAATAATACTAAATACTGAATGCCAATTACTAACCCTAACCCTAATTCATGCTTTAACTGGGTTCACCATCCCTTTAAATGCAACCCACTACAATACTGAAGCATTGTACACTGCACTTAATGTAGATTTTTTTTTATCCCTCAAAGAAGGTAAAAGAGTACTTGCTGTTATTCTCTTTGTCTCTAAAAAAAAAAAACAAAGTCTGAAGTCACCAGTCCATCAATGTGTGAATTGGTCTTTAAAGAGCACTGGAAGGCTTTTCTAAATGGGGCAAAGCAGGCTGAATGACCCTTGTGCATAAACATAGAAGTTTCAATTCAGGATAGAAGAAGGGGTTGCTTAACATTTCTGTCTCAGGCATCCCCAGTTTGAACCTCGCCACTTGACCACAGGAACCTGTTCATCCAGCTAAAAGCTCTGAATAGCCACATGTGTGTGAGGGGAAGCAAAGACAGAAAACAGCATGACAGTCTGAAGCAGCATGCTCCAGCCTGACCAGGCTTCCTGACTCTCCTGGGCTTCCTGGGCTTTGGAACTCAAAGTGTTGTTGACTGTATGTGATTCTTTTCAAAGTGCGTGACTTAGTAGCACTAGATTTACCAAAAAAAAAAAAAAAAAAAAAAAAAAAAAGCCCAAAAGGTTGTCACTGTTCCAAGAAGGTCTGTATGCCATTTCAGAAAACTAAACAACCCTGAAGTACACATTTGACAGGTCAGCACTGTTACATTATAACACCATTGTTGTAGACCATTTTAAGTTAGGCTACACGTCAATTCCAGGAGAAAGTGAGTATTCATGTATCTATTTCCAGATATTATTATCTTTGTTATTAATGTTATTGTTATTGCATGCAAAGCTGAAGGAAGTGAGAGAAAGACATACGGGGGAGACACCTGACAGGGAATGGTAGAGACCAAGTGCTTTAAAACTCATTTTACTTTGAAACACATTTTGAAAGATTTTATTTCACCCTCAGAACAAAATTAACTTTATTTGTTTTGTTTGTTTGTTTTGATAATTTTCTTATAATTTCTTTCTTTGGTAATTATGTTATATATTTATTACATTTTTTAGTTTTATATGTGTATTTAAAAAAAATGGGTAATTTCATGGGTATTTTCTGGTAATTTAAGTATTTAGGTGTTTTCTTGTCTTTTCTTTTTTTCTAATTTCCCTGTATTTTGGTAACTTGTGATTTTTTTCTAGTTTCTTGCTATTTTTGGAGTAATTTCCTGCTTCTTGCTCACCACCTTTTTCCCATATTTTTGGAAGAAATCAAGTGAATTTGGTCCGATCTCAAAGGGTTACATCCAAAAGAGAGGGCAGCAGAGTATGAAATCAAGTGAGAGAGCAGTATGGTCATAGAGAAACAGAGAGAGTGGCTTGCAGTGTGTATCCAGACAGACCACACTGTGTGCAGTAATCCAGGATCCACTCATGCTTCCCTGAACAGTAGCAGAGCGGGCCGGCCATCCTAGATGCTGTGGGAGTCTCTCAGAGAGCAGGCTGGGGTTTCCACACAATAGAGTGTATTGATTCGACATGTATCCAAAATAGTTCCAGTGGAACTGTGTATTTCTAGTAGCCTCTGAGAATCTGAATAGAGGGGAGAACAGGTGATATGTCCTCTGTGGCTACGCCATTAAAGCATTGCATTTCGCAGCAAAGAAACAGAGTCCCAGGTGTGGGCATTTGTGTGTGTGTGTGTGTGTGTGTGTGTGTGTGTGTGTGTGTGTGTGTGGGCAGTATAAGTATGCATAAGTGTGCAGTAGTGTGTGTAAGTGTATACATGTAATAACTGTAGAGCTTGATGAGAACTCCATGACTGATGCCATCGCTATATAAGATGGAAGCCTTTCACTAGGCGTCTCCTCTCCTGATATAACGTCAGCTCAGTAAAATAATCTTTTGTGCAACATGCTAACAAACTAACAAACTAACAGTGGACACCAAGTGCAGCTGAGGAGTCAATCAAACAGAGGCTGGAGGAATCAAAACTGAGGAGGCACTCTGAGTGGACTGCCCCCACACTGAAAAAACACTTCACATTCCCATTCATGTTTTCTACAATCCATGATAATACTTAATCAACATTTTAATGAAAAAAAAAATGCACATTTTAGTTCCCCATCACTTTAAAGGAGCACTAAGTCATCTTTTTTCATTCTGCAAGCATCACTGTTTGTGCAACTCCACTCAGTGGCCACTTTATCAGCTCCACCTGCACAATGCAAACCAATCCAACTGCCATAAAGTTCCCTTTTATGATGCCTATAATGGTAACACAGTAATCACAGTAATAGAGGTGTTCATTCACTTCTGTGTTTGGCATTGAGCTCATAGTTAGTGCTGCTGCTGGACTGGACTGCATTTTATTGAGAGCTGTTTCCACTATTCTGTCCCCCCTCATGTATATAAATAGGGAGGACAAAAAATTAGAAACACCTCTCAATATAATATCAATATAATAGTCCAGTACAAGATCTCTGCAAACTACAACCTCAATAATAAACACAGAATTAAATTTACACATTAATGAAGAATTAGTGACGTAAAAGTTGCAGTATGCCTGATTTGGATTTCAGGCCCATGTGCACACTGTAATGGTAGCTTTAGATAGCAGGTTTCAGCTTTCTTATTCATGCCACAACCACATATTTGGCTTCATTGGTTTCAGGCTGCACTGCACGGCACTGATTTGGTTTGGCTGCTCTCTGTGATTGTTTCATTTTCATCTGTTTTATCAGGTTTATGTATACTTTTTCATAGCGTAAGCACCCCACCCAAGGATCCTGGTAATCCTAGTATCCACTTGAAACGTGGTGGGGATGTTTACGCAGGCAACAGATCTATAAACGCTGACTAATAGGAAGGCCTGACAAGCAGAAAACCTCAGGATGCCTTTTTCTGTGGAGGTGTGAGTCATAAATCTATGATGAGGTTGAAGAGTAACAAAGAAACCCAGAGAAGGAAATACAATAGCATGCCCACAAAATCCATGACTGACAATGTGTGTCACGCTCCCAAGAAAAACCAAACTCTTCAAACCTGAGTTTCGGTTTCATCAGACGCTATGACGCAGTGAGCTCGTGATGGCTGTGATTTCCTTCTCAAACACGTTTCACTCACCGAGCATGTTATTATTTCACTGGATCCTGGCTGGATGCTCCAAATGCTAACTGTTAGCCTCCTGCCATTGAGGTGGACTTCCCCCCAGCTAACAGTCTTGACAATAACAGCATTAATCCACTAAAACAAGGTTGAACATCACATTAAAAGTGTCACTTGAAGCTAAAATGTACATGTGACTACCGAGTGCACACGGATGCTAGTTTTGCTCAGATTACTGAAACTGTATTTTTCCTGATATCAACATCCAGAAAGATCCGGGTCTGCACTTCCTGTGTCACTCCACAGCAGAGCAGCAGTAGCCACCACAGAGACAGAGCTAGCTGCTCAGTGCTATCCTACATAACAGCAAGGGGGCGAGCAAAATAATGTAACTTTTTTCAAAATGGTGAACTATCCCTTTAAGCCAGATGACACATGAGTTCTTGTAATCTTAATTAGCTTCAAGCAACTCTGTTTTTTGTTGTTGTTGTTTTGTTTTGTTGTTGTTGTTGTTGTTATTTTTTTTTTATTTTTTTTATTTTATTTTTTTTTTTGTTTGTTTTTTTGTCCTTTAACTTTGATACAGATCAGATGTCTTCTCAGTGGGAATAGCTAAAAGCTACATGGAGTCACACATTTTCCATATAATATGGACCACATGGAGATGTACTCCAAAACCAGATCCCCAGGCATGAGGCACACATATGAACTGTATTTCAACACTCATATGGGAACCTGTCAGCATCGCCATGACAGTAAGTAAAGTGTGCATCATCTGAGGGCCATCTGAAACAGTTGTCATCGTTTTGGCACCGTGGCATCTTGGCGGAGCTGGTGTGAGCACGGACCACAAACACACACAACGGTATGGAAAGGACAGGCCATGACAAGATCCACTTTCACAGGCCTCGACGCTCAATTCTGATGTTTTGGGTTTAAGCCTGGAATATATTTGAATAGTGCTTCAAAAACAAAGATGGATTTGCGTCATGAGCAGCTGTTTACTGGTGAGCATGAAGACAACAGAGTCTGTTGCTGTTTTTCCGGTTTCTGATGTCGTGGCAGCCGCTGGATAACAGGTCCGCTGCACTTCGGCCCCGCTCTGGAGAGGGTCCATCTCGGCGTGGCTCGACACAGTTCGGCGTGCTTAACCCAGTAAGGGAAATTCAAATCAGTGCGGCCAAGTGCACCAACGGCATAACAGCACTGCAAAAACGCAAAATCTTACCAAGATTATTTGTCTTATTTCAAGTCAAAAATGTCTTATTTCTAGTCAAAATATCTCATTACACTTAAAATAAGACATGATCACCTCAGAAGTAAATTGTTTTTAGACAATTGTCTCTTGTTTCAAGTGAAAATTTGCTTGAAACAAGTGAAAATTTGCTTGTTTCATTGGCAAATTTTGTTTCTTGTTTCTAGCTAATTTTCACTTATTTTAAGTGAATTTTCACTTTTTCCACTGGCAAATTTTGCCAATTTTTCCAAAAAAAAAAAAAAAAAAAAAAAATTCTTGTTTCATTGGCAAAATTTGCCAGTGGAAAAAGTGAAAATTCACTTGAAATAAGTGAAAATTAGCTAGAAACAAGAAACAAAATTTGCCAATGAAACAAGCAAGCAAATTTTCACTTGAAACAAGAGACAATTGTCTAAAAAAAAGTTACTTCTGAGGTGATCATGTCTTATTTTAAGTGTAATGAGATATTTTGACTAGGAATAAGACATTTTTGACTTGAAATAAGACAAATAATCTTGGTAAGATTTTGACTTTTTGCAGTGAGCCCCTCTCTTTCCCCTAAGACTGCACCCCAGCCCCAGGCCGCCCCACGACCACCACCCCTCCCGGGCCAAAAGGGAGATGTAAACATTGTCCAGTCATTCAATGCTGCACATTAGAGTGGAGCCTGGACAAGGAGCCTTGCATCGGCTCACAATGCAGCGACATTCTTGAGTCCTGAGCTGGGATGTGGGTATACTCGCAGCATGACACACTATCTGCCAGGCTGCCTTTCACCCCCGCAGCCCACCACTGAACTTGGCCCATCTCTGATTTGACTGCACTCTCCAGAGTGTATCAGCTTTTTGCGATTCTAATTCTCTCACAGTCGGAGCAAAGAAAACATTTTATTATTCATGTCACTCCTTATTATTGGAAGAATGTAAATCAAAGTGATGATGTGCGGGTTGAATTTTTTTGTTTTGGATCTTGCATGTTTTTGTCGCTTGCACATCAGTGAATGTCAGGCCTTTTTCTGTGAGTTGGCCTTGTTTAATTGTTGGGTCTGGTATAGGTCATATTTTTTGGGGTCAGTGTTGCCAAGCATAACGATTGGCTAATGATCAACCAATCAGAGCCCACATTTCTAACGCATGTCTCTGTCTGCTTTCAGCTGGAGGAAAAAAAACAACAAGCAAACTAAGATGGTTTTCATTTGTGTTTGTTAAATTGTGCTGTATAAATAAAGTGGATTGGATTGGATTGGATCAGTGTGCGGGATCTTGTTTCTTCATTTTTTTAGTTTATTTTTTCAGAATGAATTCATTAATTAATTTTTTGTTTGTTCTTTGTTGCTTTGTGTTGTTTTGTTTTGTTTTGTTTTGTTTTGGTCTTTTTTGTTATTTTTCAACCCACGTATGTAAGTTCAACATCCTAAAATTATGGGACTTTTCCTTTGAGCTCAGACACCTCCTGCTTGCTCAGAATTATTAAACTGAAATCTTTTCTCAACGATAAATTATAAAATGAACCACTAACTAGTTGTGTGTGTATGTGTGTGTGTGTGTGTGTGTGATACTCCCAGGGTCTGTAAGGTCATGTAGTTCTCAGCCTGTGTGCTTATGAAATAGCGGATGACTAATTTGCCTGTGGGGATTCTCATTTCATCATGTATGCATATTTATTTTGGATTACAGAGTAAAATTGTGTCTGCAGTGCCTGAGATGTTACTTGTGATGGTCTCACTGTTTATTTGCTGATTGTTTGGAATTGTAAGACTTGTGTTATGAACATGACAGGCTCAGCGGAATCCCACCGGATATGAAATTAATAGTCTGAGCAAAATTGAAGGGGCAAGTATGGATCAACCCCATTACACACAATATCTCAGACGCCACTGATTGGATTTGGATTTGGATTAGCCTGAAGGGGGCGCTACAGCGTTTGCTCCATCGTAACTAACCAGCATCATTCATGGAGTACATAATGTTGACCTGTTATATCTGACCTGCGACATCACTCCAGTGCGGGGTGGAAGGATTTTAATCAGCACTGTAAAGCCTTGCCTCACTCTGCCTTAAAGGAAAAAGCCATCCTACAACACACGAAATCTCTTTTCAAAACAGAGATTGGCGATTTACATTGCATTTCTGGTGCCATTTTGTTGCTTGATCTTGTAGTTTTGCAATTCTGCCAAACACAAATCCATGTAAGTCGCTGAGAAATATCCTCAGCACGGCTACAGTGGCATCTGATGGGCAAAAAAAATTGACAGTTTTAAAACAGAGGAGTTAACTTCTAATGTACAGGTTTCAGCGTCAACCCCCAAAAGTAAATCAGCAAGGGCTTCTTTGTAGAGTCAGCGATTTGCAGCATACATACAGGGAGAAATCCAGATACGAATAAAATTCTGAAAGAAACACTCAATCCTTGTATTTTTAGAAGTCAAATCTAAAGATTAAATATCACAAAATATCAGCTTTCACCAGCCTCGATATAAAACTATAGTTGCTAACGTAAAGTAAAATCAGCCTAAACTAAAATCAGTCAAACGCTAGTGTTAGTTACCTAAATACTAATATTTCTGTATATTTCTGTATATATACTGTATATTTCTTCCGTATACTGTATATTTCTTCTGTATACTGTATATTTCTTCTAAATTTGCACATTGAGCTACATCTATGCACATTTTATACACATTTATGCACACGTTTTTTTGCACATTGCTTTTTGCACACTAGGTTGTACTTAGATCTTATTCTGTTGTACTTAGATCTTATTCTTTATTTTTTATTTATTTAATCTGTAATCTGTGGATACTGCTGAAAAACTGCGAATTTCCTTCAGAATGAATAAAGTATCTATCTATCTATCTATCTATCTATCTATCTATCTATCTATCTATCTATCTATCTAAATGTTTAAAATAATTTCCCTCTGCCTGCTCATTCCCAAAGCCCTCAGCATGTCCACAGGCTCTCCTGGCAGTGCAGTCAAGAGGAGGAGATGTCATCAGGCAGGAAAGTTAATCCACCTGCCATTAGAAACAGTGATGAGAGATTCTATATCTAAGCTCCTTTTGTATTAGGCTGCTCATCAATGAACTTGCAAATTGCTCTGATCTTAAAACACAAAGCGCCCTCTCACTCCCTTTAACCGGCCGAACAAGTGGCTGGAACCAAGTGAATTGGTGAGAAACGGCCGAGGCTCCGAATCTCTTCCTGACATCAAAAGGCTGCGATCTGGCTTCTGCCGGCTCAGGTAAGGAGGGATGAGAGAGGGCCGTCAGGCAGACAGGTAAGCCGAGCGCAAACTGATCCCGGCAAACGTTTCTGACACTCAATAGATGTTGATATGATGGCCTGCACCCACGCTGCAAGCCAGTGGAAATACAGCAGCGAAATGAAAGTTGAGAGTGTCTGTAACTTGTGCCTGCATTATTAACTTAATCATATCAATCCAAAGAGCCTGGTTGCAGACCCGGGAATCACAGCTTCATGTTATAAAATGTTGAGCAAAGAGAGCGTCGGTGGCTCACCTGGTGGAGCATGTAACATCGAGTCCTGCACTGCAAAAACGCAAAATCTTACCAAGATTATTTGTCTTACTTCAAGTCAAAAATGTCTTATTTCTAGTCAAAATATCTCATTACACTTAAAATAAGACATGATCACCTCAGAAGTAAATTGTTTTTAGACAATTTTCACTTGTTTCAAGTGAAAATTTTCACTTGTTTCAAGTGAAAATTCACTTGAAACAAGTGAAAATTTGCTTGTTTCATTGGCAAAATTTGCCAGTGGAAAAAAGTGAAAATTCACTTGAAATAAGTGAAAATTTGCTTGTTTCATTGGCAAAATTTGCCAGTGGAAAAAGTGAAAATTCACTTGAAATAAGTGAAAATTAGCTAGAAACAAGAAACAAATTTTGCCAATGAAACAAGCAAATTTTCACTTGTTTCAAGCAAATTTTCACTTGAAACAAGAGAAAATTGTCTAAAAACAAGTTACTTCTGAGGTGATCATGTCTTATTTTAAGTGTAATGAGATATTTTGACTAGGAATAAGACATTTTTGACTTGAAATAAGACAAATAATCATGGTAAGATTTTGACTTTTTGCAGTGTGACTGAAGCGGCCTGAGTTTGAATCTGGCCCAGGCCATCTGGTGCAGGTTGTCCCATCTCTCTCCCCTAACAAATAAAGATGAAATGACAAAAAGTAATCTTTAAAAAAAAATTGTGCAATTCAGGGGTCTGATGGTGCCCAATTAAACTGCAGTTTCTAAGCTGAAAAACTCAAACAGCCCATTGCTATCGTTGTAGAGCAGGACAAAGGTTGAACTGGGTGCTTCTCTGGGTTCATGTCCACCTGCTGCACACTGCCAGGCAGCTCTCACCCGCTCAGTCACACACCTTCTACCAGGGGATGGAAACCTCTCTCTGGGCTTCAGCCGCTCATTCACTGAGGGCTTTCATTGTGCGCTGAACCACACACACACATGCCCGACTACCATGGAGGCTGTAGCTCTGCCAGCACGCCGCCGCATCCTCTGTCTTGTTTCCGAGCTGCACAGTGGCTCACCACCGTGGATACACACAGTTGGGGTTGGAGATTATAGATTTTATACCTCACACATACTCCTTTTGGGTTATATTTTCATATTTTACATATTTCCAACCAGATTTTCCTTTATCTCAGTAGATTCTCTCCCTGTAATTTAGCAGAATCTCATAATTCTATAACTCTTTTATTCATGTTTATTCACAGTTGCGCAAGAAATTGAAAACTTCCTAAAGAGCCGTTATTTAGAACCCTCATTGTCCCCAAAGAGCAGTTGTTTTCCCTTTCAGATTTTTCACTTAACCATCTATTTAATTTGTGTGTCATCGTTTAATTCTCTCCATCTGCTCTCTTCACATTTACACTCCATTTTTCCTACTGTATGTTGTTCCTATCTGCCTCTGCAATGACCCAGTCCTCCCAGTGGGATCATTAAAATTTCGTCGAGTCTTATTTTATTAGCCTTGATCCTTGAGAAATCTCCTCACAAACAACGACTGTGAACTGCAGTGTGACACACTGATCGCGGCCTCGGCCTTGACCTCCGCTGCTTTCTCTTCCAGTTAATGCTCTTGTTTCTTGTCAGCAAGGAGGCTCATCTAATTGGACGGGCTTTCCCCGCGTCCATATTTTGGTATTGTATCAGAATATAAGTGTCCGCCTGAGTCCTGCGCTCTTTTTTTCTGCCCTGTATATTTTGCAACAAGCGGAGGAGTGCTGCGTTCTCATCAGGGCCTGAAAAGGGCCTTTGTTTGAGCCTGAACACCTGGACAGAGTTATCTCAGTGGTCCTGCCTATCCCTCCCTCCCTCTCTTTCTCTCTCTTTCTCACTTTGAATCATTCTCTCCATCTCTCGCTTTCTTTCTTTTTTCTTTCTTTTTCTTTTCTTTTCTTCCTTTCTTTCTTTCTTTCTTTCTTTCTTTCTTTCTTTCTTTCTTTCTGTCTGTATGGGTGCAAATGCAGCAGTGCCACTAAAAGTATTCTAAAAGAATAGACGGGAAATAACTTTATGCTTAAAGCTGCGCCAGCCAACATTTTTATTTAACCCTATAAAGCCATTTGTATCATATATGATACACATTTTCAATTCCATTTTTCATTTTCAGTTTAATCAATACTTGACCAAAATACTGTTGTATACCTTTGAACACTTCCCCTGTTCACCCTGGACCATACCATTGGCACTTCAAGTACATATCATATATCATACACCAGAAAGGTCGTGTAATAACATATTTTTTGAATTTGTTTTTATTTATATATTTTGTTATAGGACTAAATAAAGGGTTCAATTTCAAAAAAATTGAATTTTCTGCCAATTCTTTCATAGTTCAGGCTTTATAGGGTTAAACATACACCCATCTTAATAGGGCTGCAGTTGTAGTGGAGTCCACATTGCTTTTAATTGAGTCAAAATCATGTCCAATGTGGGCTGAAACTACCAAAGCCCAAAACCAAAATGGGCAATAAAAAATGTAGACGTCTTTCCAAATGTAAAAGTAATGCTAAAGAGATTTCATGAGGATGAAGAGACGTGTAGATTTCCCTGCAGGAGCTCTGTGCTGCACCTTTCAATGTCCACCCAATGAATGCTTAGGAAGTGGCTCAACACACAGATGTGTGAAAATCACTGCATACAAATATATTGGAGTTGCCCTTTAAATCATCCTTTTAAAATAAGCTAAACAATAATAAAATGACATGTTTTTTCATTATTTTATTTTATCTTTATATAGACAGGAAAAAGTTGAGTCAACATACAGCAGTGACATGACACCATGAGAAGATGGTTGAAAAGTGGTTTGAACCAGACCTGAGTAAATCCAACCGGCTCATCAGCTGTAATCACGTACTGCAGCTGCCACAGAGAGCACGCTGCAGATTCACAGTTACAGTATTTGCTCAAATGAATTTCTGGTATCGTCATTGACTGGAAATCCTCTCCACACACAGGAAGAACCAAGAATGAACTGGGAGTGAAATCCAAAATGTCTCAATATCCTCCACCACAGATAATTCCACTTGGAGATCATTTATAATATTTTGGCAAGTCCTAATATTATCTGGGTATTGCTAGAAGTATACATGTCTAAGTCAAAGAAATATCTTCACAGCTACAGTAATGCAACCGTGTGTGTGTGTGTGTGTGTGTGTGTGTGTGTGTGTTGCACTTTACTTCCTACCAGCAGTACTAAAAGACAGATTGCTTTAAATCATTATAGTTGGTAGTCCAGCAGTCTCCAGATTAAGGCACAACATGGAAGACTATATGGAAAAATAATTTATTGAAAGCTGACCTACAGCTTTATAGTAATAATCCATGATATAAATGTATAAATAAGTCTGTTTTGCTATTCTCTGCCATCAGCTGATATAAAACAATAATGATTCAGCCTCTATGCACTTTATGAAAGCTTTTACATTTGCCATTCTTGACATTTGACTGTGTCCAAAAATTATATATACTAAAACTAAACAGTAGATACTGTATTTCCATAGTGAAATACTGTATTTTGGGTGGTATAAATACATCATACTACATTGTTTCCTATTTATGGGAAATGATGCAACATGTCAGCTGATGGTCAAATATGAAAAATGGCAAGCACACAAATCCAGAAAACATGTATTTGAACAGATATTTTGGTTTATTTTTCATTTTCATGAACTTCTCTTTTTAGAGTTAGGGTTAGGTGCCTGAATACTTGAAATACTGGGTCAGCTGAGTATGTATGTCAGCATTCTTGAATAAACCACATTTTCATACTTCTACCGTGTGATCACACCGCATACTACATACTTGGTGTCTGATAGCTCTTTCCTGGGAAAAATTCTCTGTCATACAGGAAGTGATGTATTTCATATTTGGTGTTTGGAATAAACCGAGGGAGTACTGAATAGTTAATATGAGCAGTGATATACACCACGGCTGAACACAGAAAGGAGCACGGCCTGCAGAAACTTTATTAACACAGAATAGAAGGAGACACGTTACAGTGCTGAGACTGTCCTCCAGCCAAAAACGACAATTACGACATACAGTCATGTTTTTTTACGTGAAGCGACCTCTAGTGGTCCTGTGAAGAACAACACTGTGGTGTAGCGGTAAGAGAGCGATAAGGTGCATGTGAGGCCGAAACCGAAAAGCTAGCGAAACAATGAATGTTTACAATATATTCAAAGTTCCCTGTCATACACTCATGTTTTTTTATTATTTTATTACTTTTTATTACTGCTTTTGTTCTTTTTTTCACATTTTTTGGTTTTGTTTTTGCTGTATTTTTCTCTACAGCACTAGTTTATGTTTTACTGCATATGTTCTCATCTTCTATGTTCATGAGTTGAAAAATTTACAAAAAAATAGTGCATGAGTTCAATTTACGTTAAATTTGTTTATGTATTTATAACATTTTAGTTTGTAACATTTGTTTCGAATGAAAGACACTATTACCTTTGTGTTTCATTTAAAAAAAAAAAAAAAAAAAAAACTTAACCCTAACCACAACAAACATTTCCATAACCTTAACTAAGTATTTTTAGATTTTTAGTGGCCAGCAGTCTAGCTCGCCAGCTAGCATCCAGGACGGTCCTGGGGTCATATTAGAGACACTCATGTATTGTATTGGCTATTAATTTTGGAACCCCTCCTGCTGGCTGTTTATGGTGTGTTCAGACCAAACGCAAAGTGAATTTTTGCATTGCAAACTCATGTGAATACGGCAGAATTTTGCATATTCGTGTCCTTCATGACATGTCAATTTGTGTCATTTGCACCTTTGCATGGACTGTATGTAACTGTGCCGTGTGAAAAACTGGCTTTGCGTTTGGTCGGAGCACCCAGTAACTCTGCAGAGGGTAGGAACATAGAGGAAACCACCAATAAGCACTGAAGATGGAAGCAAAAACACATCAACAGCCACAAAAAGAGCCCAGTGATCACCACTTAAAAATCATAGTTACTGTCTGCATGTGATTACCTTCTGCTCCAGCAAGCAGCCATGAAAAGTTCCATGTAAAACTTTAGCTGTTCAGCGTTTTAGTAAGTTGATTTTTAGTTTAGTAAGTTGCATTTTTAAGTTAAATTAATTATTATAAAGTGAATATTTTATCACACATTTCTAGACACTGCCTGTTCATATAAATGGCTTTCTTTTTACTTGATAATGTGAATACAAGGTACATTTTGTAAGTGTATATGTGCTCGGTTCATATATTTGTTTTCCTCATATTCTTATTTTTTGTATATTTTTCTCAATATTTCATAGCCTAGTCTTTTCTTTTTTTATGTATATTCATATGACACCTATTTTTCTTTTGTTTTATGCCTACTGCTGTTACTTTGCACACCTTCATAATGCTCGTAATACATGCATTTACCATTAATACATAGATGATGGAAGTAATTTTTTAAAATACTTTTGGTAATTCACTTTCATTCTTTTGTCAACATGTTTGATCTGTCAGCTGCGTAACACTTAATACACTTCATTCGCTCTATTCAAACATATCCAGTTTTTTTTTTTTCACTCTGTCTCATTACTGTTGGGCCTGCTATTTATAGGATACAGTAGTATGACCCAGCTTCCCTGCAGGGATCATTAAAGTTTCATCATGTTTTATATCTTTCATATCATTACAGTCTCTTGAATTGAAAATTCCAGATAAAATGAACATTAAATGGTGTGTTTTTTTCTTTGAAATGGTATTTAACCAATAACAAGTTCTCAACAAGAGACACAATGCTGCAATTAGCTGTCTGGGTAGTGATTCTAATTGGCCTTGAAGCCTGCTGATGGGAGGAGACTTGACCTTCATTAGAAGGTGTGCAGCGCCAATTAGCCTGGGCAGCCAAGCCTGGAGGAAGAGGTCACCTGGCTCCACTTTCCCACGACAGAACACTCTCCCAACCCTCAGCCAGCCAGCCAGCCAGAGAATTTGCTATTCGCTTTTTACTATAAAAAAAAAAAAAAAAAAAAAAGCAATCTCAAATAGCAGGCACTCACCTGTTTCCACCCTGCTGATGTGTTCAGGCTGGTCTGTGTCATGGGATCTGCAGGCCAGCGGAGTGTTTATGGTCAAATGTCAGGTGGAACAGCCAAGTTGAAACCCTGCAGCATGGATTTTTCGCTCGCTGATAGTCCCTGAAACAGTTTCAGAAATCAGTGCATCACATCCACATGCACATCCAAGTTCCAGCTTATTTGCATGGGTCTGGGCCCGTGCTTTGCATTTCAGATTGTATTCCCTGACTTATCCTGTTGAGGCCTTTCCTTTCCTGTTTCAACACCCCCCCCACACACACACCCACACACACATATCTCTTCCTCTCTCTCTGTCCTTCCCCCTCTCTCTCTTTCTCTCTGGGTCTCTCCCTCCTTTCGTCCAACCCTTTTGAGTCTCTCTCTCATTATGAAGTGTTAGAAAGTTGCTGAAGTGAGAAATGAGCCTGCGAAAGCTCGTTGTCCTAATTAAACTTTGACATGAAGAGTGACAAGAGGCGATGAAGGGGAAACAATAGCAGACTGTGTTTGAGTATGAGTCCAGGGTGAGCGAGCAGCTTTGTCCGCAAAGAACAAAAGCATTTGTTTGCATGTGTTCAACTCCATTCAACTTCACCAGGCCCAGGTGCAAAAACCAACTTTGCTAGGAACATCACAACTCATCACACCTTTGCACGGTTGACGAATGGCCCGCAGTCGCTCCAGATAGCCTTACAGAGGCAGATCAAAGCCGCCGTGTTGCAATGTAAATATTGTGCAGGAGAATAAATTCACTCTCATTACTTTCATTGCCCGGACTGAGAGACACAGCCAATAACTCAGGTGTGAAATTTTACTCTTGACTCTCTTTTGGCTATGCTGGAGTGTTCAAATCCACCCACCCACACAGGCACACACACACACACACACACACACCCTCACAGGGGCTGTTTAGCTGCTAATGACTGCAAGCTCTGTCTGGTATGTTGGCCCTCCAATTACATCCCACCAATTAGAATGGGTGCCACATGAAAATGCACTCTGATTGTCATCTTCAAGACTGAAAATGACAACTGTTGCTATCTCACAGGCTTGCTTACTATACAGGCAGGCCCACGTGGACCACATGGCCAGCATTCGCCCAAGTTCAAATCTTAAAGCTTCAAGGAGGGTATAAGGATTTATTACAGTCCGGGGCTGCAGGATATTTCCAAGCTGCTGCAAGAACAAGATCCCCTTCTGATAAGGGCTCTTGATATTTTGATAGGGGCGGAGTGTCAACTGTTGTGTGAGGAGGGAGGAACTTCACATTCTTATAAAAGCCCATGGATGAGCTGACAGTGTTGAGTATACAGAGCAGACAGACTGGCTGTGGACTGTGCTGCTGACCTAGAATGGCCCAGAACGGAACAGCAGAGAATGGAGTGGCCGAAGGGATCCCTGCTATGCCTTTTCCCCAGCCCGTCAAAGTGCAGGACATCAGATACACCAAGGTAAATAAATAAATAAATAAGTAATATAAATAAATAAATAATAATAAAAAAAGACTGCTTAGATGTCAGCCTCATGAAGCCCTTTAATTAAGGAGATGGCTTATACCTTTAGACATAATTAAGGCTAACGTGCCAGTTTTTATTACCAAAGCTATGACAGGTGTCTACTGTCAAAAATAACGGCAGTGTGACTTCAAAGTATGGCGAAGATGTCTGCAAACTGTCTCTCCACTTTTCACAGATTTTTATCAACAATGAATGGCACGCGTCCAGCACGAGAAGGACGTTTCCAACTTTCAACCCCGCCACAGGTGTCAAAATCTGCGATGTGGAGGAGGCAGACAAAGTAAGGACAGATAACTCTCAGCCACACCACTCATTTTCAGTGGCTCACTGGAGCAGGTATTCATAGACTAGCTACTGTGTGGATAAATAATTTAGTGTAGTGAGACTTTACATGAGTTTTAAACCCCAGCATTATTTTGTTTCTACTTGGCGTTACCCCCTGACCCACAGGAGAGAACGGCGGGCCAAACTTAATTCAAAAATCTCAGAATTTATTGTTTTTTGCCTTGTCAGGAAAAGCGTTTATGTAGAAGAGAATAAGTGGAGACCTTTTAAAAATAAGTAAGCTATTCTGCGTAATTCGGCATACATAAGAGCTAACCAAGCACAATTTTATAACATCTCATTTGGAGAATTGATTCACTCAATTCCCACCGCCACCCACGGGATAGTTTGATGAGGGGACATTTCGAGATCACGAAACAAAAGTTTTAAAAAAGGAAAGAAAAGAAAAAGAAGGTGATAAAACTTGCTGTTTGGCATGTTGAGAGTATGCCGAACTGAACAGTGGCTTGAGCAATTTATTTTGTGTGTCAGCAACAGTACAGTACAACAGCAGTTTTGTCGATACGCTAGCCAAATTAAGAGTGCTAAACTTTTGAATTGGGCTTGGCGTAATGCTCCAGGCGGTATCCAGACGTTGTCCTGTGCTGTGTGTCTGTGTAGGAGGACGTGGACAAGGCGGTGGAGGCAGCCAGGGCGGCCGGGGAGAGAGGCTCTCCGTGGCGGAGGATGGACGCGTCCAGCCGGGGGAGGCTGCTGCACAAGCTGGCCGACCTGATGGAGAGAGACCGGCAACTGTTGGCGGTGGGCTCTGTTACTGCTTTCTGTGTATTACGGCACACAAACCTTCATTTAATTAAAATGTAATGTTGTCCTCCCAGTCGGCAAAAGTAGACATGACATTTGCTCAGCTGGTCGGACCAGCTTTTAAATTCTGCACATCCCCCAAGCAGCACTCGTTTAAAAATTAATTAATAAATTGGTTTTAATGTGGGAAAAATACAATGTGTTCTACGCAGCGAGGAACGTGAAGCAATTAGACTGTCTTATTATTTATTTATTATGCACTTGGAGTGACTTACTTACAAGAAGTGCTGCTTTCCTTATCATCTACAGCAGAAGACCACAGAAGACTCCAAATTTAGTTATCACTTCAGTCGTGTTCGACCATCTACATTTGCCAAAAAACAATAAAATAACAAATTTTACATTTAATTTGAATAGAGGTGTTTTCTTCAGATTTTAGATGTTAGATGTCAGATCTTATTTCTCAATTCATAAAGCAACCCCTTGAACAAAAGAAAACTAGTCAGTGGCTAGGGGCGTCTGTTTTTGGAAATCATAAGCAAAGACAAAGCACTTGGCTGCCATAAGAATTAAAAAAAAAAAAAAAAAAAAAAAAATGGTGCAATGACTCTTGAATGCCATAATTCACCTACATATGGAAACTGAAGCCACATTAATCAATGTGATAAATTATCAACTATCAGTCCTGAGAAAGGGTGATTTATTATTTTTTCTGCAACAAATGCATTTTTCTTTTTGCTTGTTTGGTGCTCCTCATAAAAAATGGAATCACAAATCTGGACTTAGGCCATACTGTCTATAAGGGATAATGACTATATTTTGTACCAAATAACAGGCAATGAAGGCGCATGCCTTTGTTAGGCATTGCTTGAGGTTTCGATTTTTTTTCCAGCAACAATGACAACATAAAAAACATCTCAATTATAGTTGAAAACATGCTGCACAAGTAGACAACTTTATGTCTTTGGGGCTGTCCTACAGTTGAAAAATGTCTATCTGGCGCAGCCCTATCCGTCATACGGACTTGTCCATATTGGGGATGGGCCTACATTATTGCATGACATCATGACATCCCACCAGCCCCACCCCCAATCACTCTTTCTGTGTAATGATTACTAGATTTTACTTTCCCTCTCCGTCAGATATTTTTGTAATGAAATCCCCGTTGCTGTGCCTTTTCACTCTGTTGAGCTGCCAGGTTGCATTAAGGGTTAGATTTGTAAACGAACCCTTACAGATGTGAGTGAAGTAATAATATGAGATTGCATGTGACTGTTAATTGCAAACATGTTCTGGTGGTAGTGTGCAGGGCTATGGCTAATTACACTAAACTCCCAGCTCTGTTTGGGGAAATAAAGACCAGATTCAGAGCATTTTAAAGGTACAGTAGAGGGCCTACAGTATCTTCTGGAGCTGCAGAGCCACGGTGCCTCTCATTATCTTTTCATTAGCAGTGAATTGGAAATAACTGCAGTAAACACTGGAACAAATCACCTTTGACACGTTACCCCGTGCATATCTCTACTGCATGGAGCTGATCACAAACCAGAGTTTTTTGCAGCAGAAGTCTTATCCTCCTCAGATGGGCTATCTGAGTTGAGTTATTACGGCTAAACTTATTGAATTACAGATTTCATTTTTTTTTTTCTGTCAATCTGTTTTGTATGCATGGCTAATTGCCATGTACGTCTCAAGATACTGTACACTGGAATGGACTTATTGTGCTTTAAAGGCCATGGCTGATATCCCATCGCACCGCCCTTGGCTCCACATAGAAACAGCCTCGCCAGCTGTTTCAGCCTCGCAGAACTGACTGCCTTTGTTCGGCCTTAGATTAATTCACCATTATTATAATAATTATTATTATTGTTGTATCTGGAACCAAGAGGGCTCACATCATATTAAATTCTTTGTGTATAACAGAATATAAAACAACAGCAGCCAGTGAAGTGAAGGGCAGCTTTCAGTGTGCAAGAGCTGAGAAAACAAGACAACTTTTTTTTAAAATACATAGATAGATAGATAGATAGATAGATAGATAGATAGATCCTAACATAGTGGTATAGAGATTGTTCTGTAACCCTTTGAAGATCTCAGGTACATTTCCAGCCGCAGTCACGTGTCGCTGAGTAACGTCTAACTTGCTGTGTAAAAGAGCATCAGCTAAATGCCTAAACATTGTAAAGGCAGCGTATTGATCAGTGATGCTAGCCTCCCTGCTTCCTCAGACCATGGAGACTATGGACACAGGGAAACCCTTTCTGCAGTCATTCTTCGTTGACCTGGATGGCAGCATCAAAACCCTTCGCTACTACGCTGGCTGGACTGACAAGATCCATGGCAAAAGCTTGCCTGTAGGTGAGTGTGCATGTTTGACGCTCTTTTCCAAATGGAAACAATTTCTCACAGTTTTCAGAATTTCCCCCAGAATTCACTTCTTGCACGAGCGGAAAAGCCTCTGAAACAGCATTTAGGCCATGGGACACTCTCCGCTGAAATCCATACTCATAAACGCTAATTGATAGTAAAACTATGATTTAATCTTTGTATTTAAAATCTAAGTAATGAAATTCTTGAAGACTGGTTAACAGCTCCATAAGGAAGGCTTCACTGCAGGTTTGACATCGCTGAAGCTGTTTAGCAAAATCAAATCCTCAACCGGCATCGAGTCAGAGGTGGCTGACAATGACTGGCTGATACCTGATTTTTAATATATATCGGTCTGACTCTAATGTGCCTCTAGGCCATTTTATTTTGTTAGCCCTTACTGAACTGCGCTGCTAGGAAATAAGTTAATTAGACCAAGTCACTCTGCCGGGCTCAGGATTGTCCGCAGCCCTGGGTGGTATCTCATCCAGCCTCTTAATACTTCCCCCCTCTTGTCAGATCCAACTTTGCGTCTCCTCTGCCACGGCAGGACAGCAGATAGACAAAACACGCTCGCCTCTTTCCTCCCGATTAAATCCCAATAGAGTGCTGAGAGACCAAAGGCCCGGCAGGACAAAAGGAAGAGGAAGAGGGAGTGATGGTAATCAGTGAGGTGCAACAGTCTGGGAGGATTAACACACAATCAGACACTCCACATCAGTGCCTGCCCAACGCCTCGGCGGCCCAGGAGCCGGTGGGCCAGTAATCCCCGGTTTTATACCGCAGCAATGTCACTCTGGATGATCAAGATGCGAAATGACAGTGCAGTGGTGGTTTTGTATGAAAATGGCATTCTTGTAAGCTGAATACACACAGAGGAGAGCAGACCGGACTTTGAGGTCTGCTGTTATGACTAGCTTGTGAAAGCCACAACAGTTGAGGGAGATTGCACGGTAAATCAGTGGCTAAACCATATCTTTAGAGGTGGTAAAGGAAACAAGTAGTATAAAGTCATGGGGGTGTGAAGTCAGTGTGAAGTGGTGCAATATGCTTGTTGGCTGGTGTGGAAACAAAACAGGAAAACTGAAGCTAAAGGGTGGCCAGGCACCGGCTCTGTGGGCAGCGCAGAGGGCAAGGCAGTCCTCCCCGGTCCAGCCAGTGTGACAGGAGGGAGAGCGGGCAGGCAGGCAGCTGGGAGAGAGAGACAGACACAGACAAAGAGTGAGACAGAAAAACAAGTCATTACAGAGAGGATGGACAGCCGGGCTGTCACACCAGCAGCGTTTGTGGTAGGCAGAGCTGTGGAGGCAGAAGTAATGTCACTGGCTGAGCTACACCTCAGTGTGTGGACCCAAGTGCTGCGTTCATGTCATGTGGTATCTCTCATGAGAACCAACTTCCTACTTTCACATAGCATCAACATTCAACTCATAATTACATCTCGGAATCTCAGCTTTTTCAGAATGCTCCAGTGTGTCCAGGTAGGAAGCACATAACCATAAAATAAATAAATCCACATTTAATACTACTCTTATCATGCACACTTTTTAACAAAGAAACCGTCTCTACTTGTTACAACTGAACATTTTGTTAAATTAAGGGTTAATGTTACCTTTTAACATAGACTTGAAGAATTTTAAGATTAGTTAACGTTAGCATATTTTCACGGGAAGGAAGATATGTCTATTATGTATTTACTTTCCACATGTGAACACTTTGAAGTCTTATTGATGGGAATCTTTCTGGCATCTGCCTTCCTTCCCATGAGTCAAAGGGGCCACAGATTTTTGTTTTTTAGCTAAATAATGTTTTTAAAAATTGAAAAAGGCAAGGGGTAAGAACAGGAGGTAGGTACGTTATTTTTTTCAGATAGTTTTCCTAGCTGATCTGTCAAGATCAAAGTACCCATATGTATCCAAGCCAGGCAGTCAGCTAAGCTGGTATTATTATGAACCCGGCCCACAAGTGCTGTGATTGCTCAGAAAATATGTTGGTTAAAAAAAAAATATCTAAAAAAAATCTTGCTATAACTCCTTATCCAACCATAATCCTAACAATAACCAGCTAGCGCCTCATGCCGTCTTGTCTAGATGCTAAGCGTAGATTTGCATTCGAACGCTCACAAGTGCGACGGTTAAGGTTCAGCTTAGATTTAATGTTAGGTTAAGGTTAAGGCAGAGTTAAGGCAGAGTCAGGTGTCGCTGTGCTGAACCACATGTGCATGTGCGAGAGTGTACGAGAGTTTTGCACCTATAGAGTTCCACCTAAACACGACCAACTCAACTTAACTGCTCTGCGTATTGAGGTTCATCTCAATCAGTGAGATGATTTCTGCCTCCAGAGCAGCTCCACTATACGACAAATATTTGTAGAGCTAAAACACTTTTAGTGATTCATAAAGGTGGTCTCATTGACTGACTGGAGACATCTTTTTTTAGGTTATATAAACCTGACTCCTATTTTTTTTTTTTTTTACTAATGCTCATGAAGAGTATGCTTTCGCAACATTGCTATCCTTAGTAATATTTGATTGGATGTGTGAGTGTGTGCTCCTTCCCTGCTGTAGAGCTAAAACGACGCCTGTCCATGTATGTGAAAGTGTCTGTGAGTTATTTGCGGTGACGAGTGCTCGCTGGCCCACCAAACCTAGGCCTGAGGCTGTCTGTCTGCCTCTCCGTATCTTATGTTACGTGGTGATAGTGATACATGTTTTGTATCAGGACGTTCCCCGTGGACTGCCTCCGCTATGTAAATGTAACATCTGACGAGGTGTTTAACGTGGGCTCACCCGGTAACACAAAGACAATGGGAGCTGGAGATGAGAACTGTCATGAGGGACTCTCCCAGTCTGCGATTACTCACATGGGAAACTGGAGAAGGTCAAGGCACGTACTGGGCGGCCAGGTTTGACCAGTTATCTGCTGAGCCGCTGACACATCCATGCACACAATATCACATAGACACGCAAGGCAAAAAAAAAGTGGAAGATTGTGAGTGTTGATGTCACCACTAGTGTTTCACTGCTGTGTGCCAATGCTGATATAAAAGAAAAAAAACCTTACAGGAAATTACAGGGATTGAGTGTTTCCTGCAGATTTTTATTCTTGGCAAAATAGAAAACAACCTGGGACACTAAAACGCTAAACTACTACTAATATGCCTAACAATAATATTACACTGTATTTTCAAGCACTCTTATATGGATCCCAACCAAAGTTTGGTATTAATTCATTCTACAAATGTTTAATCCAACAATGCTGACTATCAGTATAATTACATGAATTATTTACCACATTTTTTTGTGTCTTTGGTGAAGTGATTTTTCAAGTTGGAGTGTTGTTGATATGATTTTGCCGAGGGGTGAAACAGACACGATTTGCAGCTCACTGCGTCCCAATTAAAAATGGAGGAGGGCGCGCAGAGGAGGAAGGGAGAGAGTTTTAATTGCCCCATCATTTCCAAAAAGGTTAAGGGCCACATTAGCTCTCATATTAAGTGCAGGCTGAATAGCTGCGTGTCCCAAAATTGGAAACAAAGGTGCCCTAGAAAACTTTTCTTAGTTTGGAAAAGTTTTTTTGTTGAAAATCCTGAACAGCGTTTAAAGGTTGGAGTTAGTCTTACACTGTCTTGTGCGAACCGGTAACCTCTCCTCAGTTTATCTAAAATGTACACCCATTTCATAAGAGCAGCCTAAAGCAACAGAGGAAAATGAAACGACATGGGCTGCGAGCGGAGAACGCAGGCAGAAACACAGAAGGTAAAACACACCAGATAAAAATGATTGTGCTGTTGCTTCTTTTTACAGATGAAAGCTTTATGTGTTTCACCAAACACGAGCCTGTTGGCGTGTGTGGAGCCATCATTCCGGTAAGTAAAAAGTGGATCTGTCTTTAATTTATGAGTAATAATGTATAATAATAATTCACGCTCGTTTGGCATGGTGTGAAAAAACGGAGAGAAAATTAAATGCACGCACTTACGGGCACACAAATAGAATAACATCACATTGCTGTCTGAGGGTGTGTGTGTGTGTGTGTGTGTGTGTGTGTGTGTGTGTGTGTGTGTGTGTGTGTAATTATTTTGTTGAGGGAATCCAGTCAAAGGTATGCTTTCCAGGATGTCTGAGAATTTTGCTGTAATGCAATCTGTTCCTAATAAGCGTAAAGAGCACAGAGCGTTGCTCAATATATAATTTATAATCTCAGGAAACGGAATCCAAGACAGTGTTATCTGGGTGTTGGTGCCAAAGTCTGATAGGCCCACATGTAAGACCATGGTCTGGCATTTATCTACATATGGTTAATAATCATAATAATTGGCCTATATATTTGGTATCAGAGCCTTAATTGCAGTAGGACCCTTAAATGCAAGTGCTTTTCAATCCTTTAAGCAAATGGCTCCATCATTTACTCAAGTAACATCTCCAGCTTTCTGGGCAGCGTATTCAAGCTTAATTGGAACCACTGAACACTGGAAGACTTAACTTTCAAGAGAAGCATTGATCATAAATGTTTAGTGCTAGCAAGGCAACTGCACTTAATTTGAAAGCTCTGCTTGGATGTGAGCTTGAAATGAAACCCTGGTAAATGTACCAGAAACCTTATCTTAATCTTTGCCCTCCCTAAACAAGACCTCCTCTCTCCTAATCCCTCCAGGGGTATTCTTACAGGAACTCACCGCTATAGTCCTGTGCCGGTTGGATTTGCTTTCACACATTGGGATATATGTATTTTTTTCCTTTTGATAATAACTTCATCAGATTTAGGGTGGGGCGGCATTCGGTTTTTCACAGTATCATGTGGCACGTTGTCGTGGACGATCCAGACAGGCGCGAGAGTATAATTTCTACATCTTGACAGAATACAGCCATTCAGTTTTTATCTCTGAGCATAAGCCTATAACCTCTAATGTTGCTCTGGCAACAAAGGAACAAAACGGCTGTTGTTTGACATGGGAGATTATATCATAAAAGTGAAATTTATACTGAAGGACGTTGTGTAATTACTAAAAGTACTACTGGCACACACACAGCATGAGTCATTGTCAAAGGAAAACAGGAACCCTTTCTCCAGACTTGCGATCCCAAACTCCCTTAATGGCGGTGGCTGTTTCCAGAGTGCTGTAAAAGTTAACAATGCCTAAACAATAAACATTCAGCACTCACATGTATTGCTGTCTAATTTGGGTTTGAGTGCCCAATTATTTGTCCATTGGTTTCCAACATGGAAAGGAGCAACTGGGAAAATCAATGAGTTCTTTTTCTGAGTTTGTTTACTTTGAATCATCTCCAGTCCTGATGATTTAGAGCTTGTTTTATTATCTTGTATGAAAAACCACTGTGAATTAAATAATCTCCGTGGACTAACATCCAAGTGAAAAAGTGGATTTTGCAGTAATGACAATGTGTGTGTGTGTTGCTTGGACTCATGTAGCTGGGATATAATGGTAAATAAAAAGGCGGGTAAACTGTGACTGGAGGTCATAGTTTAAACTCCAACCAGTATAACTAAAATCAATTACATTTGCAGAAAATTATCAATTTATGCCTGTTTTCACTCATAAGACCCTGTCCACGAACAACTTAATCACTTTGCTGCTACTTACTAACATATGTGCCACGATTTTCCATCATAAAGGTTGAAATTGGCCTAAAAAAAAAGTTGACTAAGATCCACAACACTCCTGGTTGTTAGATATTGGTGCAAGGGTTCCATGTTTTGTTTTTTGTTTTTTTGGACAGTTAATTAGTGTTCATGAGGATGTATTTTCTTCTGCCCCAGTGGAACTTTCCCTTGCTGATGTTCTCGTGGAAGATCGCACCGGCCCTGAGCTGTGGAAACACTGTGGTCATCAAGCCAGCGGAGCAGACCCCCCTCACAGCGCTCCACGTTGGATCGCTCATCAAAGAGGTCTGACTTTAGACTCAACATGTAGGGGAGGAATGATCCAGGCCGTGGGCTGAGGGACGCTGAGATTCTAAACTACTGACAGCCCAGTGCTTGAAAAGATTCTGGGCTTTTATTCCAACAGAAAATCCCTGGCTCTTATGTGATTAGACTGCTCGGCTTTTATCATGTTTTGGTAATGATTATTCAAAGCAAGGATCCGCTCCCTGGGCCTAATCATTTACAAAGTTGTTCCCAAATGTGGTCTGGGGACTCCTAAGGGTCCTTGAGGGAGTTCTAGAGTGAAACATTGTTAAAGGACCATACCGGTGATTTTGAATATTTGATCCATTTACTACAATTTACCCATATTTTTTGTTGCGACAAACCTTTTTGCAAATAATGTGGAAAGATTTCACGACATATAATCCCTTGATCTCTTGTCATGGAAACACAATAGCGCGGCTCCTTTTAGGAAAACTAATGTGGACGACTTTATTACAGTGATGAATACTGGTGTGAAGAAAGTCTATCATAGTGGAATGAATGGAAAGCAATGGCTGGGTAAAAGGGAGGGAAAATGATATGGGAATGCCTAAATAAGATTAGCAGAAACATGAAGTATACAGTATACATTTAGTAGAAATTAACTGAACATATAGAATCACTGGTGTGGTCCTTTAAATGTAATACATATTACATATATATAAAACTGTTGTAAACTATTTTAATTGCTTTTGTGTCCTGTAAAAAGTAGTGAAGCATAGCTGCACTGTCATTTTGTGACGCTTTAATTAGGACACCAACATGGCAGCTTGAAGCGTTAATCGGCCTTGATCACACCTAATGAAGTCTGGGGTCCTCAATAAAATGCCATACACAGAATTTGGGTGTACAGCTATATAGTAGGTTTTGCTTTGGCCAGTGTCTGTGCTTGGTCATCTGCTCCTTTCTATGTTTTTATATCCCTGCTTTGTCCTCTGTGTCCAGCTCTGCATTTCAACACTAAATCAACAGCAGAAGTATTCCCATATGGGTCCCTGGGTGGGACTAAATCTTATCAAATAAGGATCTGTAGTCTGGTAGATTACAAACTTTATCAGGCTATTTTCACAAGCACTTAAAATCAAAGAGAAATTAAAATGTTTCTCAACTGTGGACCCCCTGGAAGACCGTCAAGGACCCGTGCTGTTCCCCGGACCCTACTTTGAAAACCACTGGTCTAGACTCTGAAAATCTTTGAATAGCCCTGGACTTCACAAAATGCAAGAATACACAAATTGAAAATTAACCTTTTGACATCTTATAAAAATATGGTGAGATGCACTGAAAGGTGAACCCACTTTAAATCACCTTTTACAAGAGTTTGTGGCCTAATATGTGTCTGTCATGGATGACCCTTGTTATGAAATCATTTGAAATCAGTATATCCACTAACTTTCTTGCTGGTGTGCCATTCCAGGCTGGGTTTCCCCCTGGAGTCGTGAACATCGTGCCAGGGTTTGGTCCCTCAGCAGGAGCAGCCATCGCCAGCCATATGGACATCGACAAAGTGGCGTTCACCGGCTCTACAGAGGTAGGAGATCGCATGACCGTGAACTGTACTTCATAAGGAAAAATAGATATATTCAAGGAGTATATGTTTCATATCTGATAAGAGTGTGAATGAATTTCACTGACTTTGGTGAAACGCCATGGTCAGTGATAACGGGTCACTCATGTTATACAGGTATAATGACCCTAAGAAATGATTACTTGCTAGTATTTCTTGTTATATGCCCTTTAAGATATTCATCTACAAAAATAAAATTTGGTCATTACTTCTCACTCTGATGTCAGTCAAAACTGCATTGAAGTTTGTACAAAAACCAAACATGGAGTGAATTAGCCCCTCACATTCAAGCTTAGCCTTTTTCCAAAGTTAACAAGGCCATCATTTGTTAATTTAAAAAAATCATCCATTCATGTGTGTTTTGTAACTAAGCAATTCCAATCCAATCCAATCCAAATTTATTTATAAAGCACACTTAAAACAACCAGATTGACCAAAGTGCTGTACATAGGCATCAGAACATAGAAGAAACATAAAAACATAAAAAAAAACCCAAATATATAAAAAAGTAAAAACTTTTGTCTACAATTGTCTTGTAGATTCAAAAGCCCAATGCGTACCTTGTTATCAAGACTTTCCTTGCTGACTGACATGGAGGGTGAATTCTTTTTATTTTGAGATGAACTGCTCCTTTAATAGTATTTTTTTTTTAGAATAAATATCCTCAGATGAATGGTTGGGTCAGTGAATAGGGGATGAAGCCAGAACTAGTTCACTCTAGTCCAGTGCATAGCTGTGCCTGCATGCCTGTGTGTCTGTAAGGACCTCTCGTGGTGGCGGTGATTCAAAACCTTTACAAAACATTTGTTTTTGCTACTTCTGCTCTCTCTCTTCAGTCTCTGTATAGCTCGCTCGACCACTGTTGCTCTGCCTCTACAGAGTCACTCTCTGCCAGTCCCTCACTTTCCCTCACTGTCGAGCTCACTCAACCACCGCTGCTCTCCTCCTCCCTCTGCTCTCATGCTTCTGGGTCACTATGCTGCTCCTTCACCTCGTTCACTGCCTGGCTTGATCTTTTTTGGCCTGTTGTGGCCATGTCTGTCTGATCATGGGTCAAAAAATCCAGGATGTGCATAACAATTTTTGGGTGAGTTTAGACCCTGCTGACGGAAGCCAGCAGAACACCAAGCAGTCATAAATAAAACAGCCATCTCTGTTTCATATGTCAGTAGACTATTTGCATGATCTGTGTGTGTGTGTGTGTGTGTGTGTGTGTGTGAGAGAGAGAGAGAGATAGAGAGAGAGAAAGAGACCTTTAATATATTGTATATTTTATATTAATACTGGTATGTAGTGTGTAACAAAGTGAAACTGATACAGAGAGAATAAGAAACTCAAGAGGCTTTGAGACTTTTATGGGATATCTCCTACAGGCCACTGTGCTTTATTATATTTGAATCATACAGTAATTTAATCAGTAACTTGAAAAGTGTTTGACAGTACAATTGGCTGCTGAGTCTCCTCCAAGTTTTGCTCAGCACATAAAGCCTACACTTGGGAAAATGGAAGATCTGCACCCTACTGAATGCACACTGATTTACCAATTTACCGTCTTTTTTTTTTTTTTCTCTTTTGAGATAATGTCAGTGGCTTACTACCACTCAGTGTACTGCACATATATTATTAAAGTGTTAGAATGCAGCCACAGCACCATGACCTCCTGGGGACACATGGATGAGGTTGGTTTCCATGTGAAAGTGACCAACTTGACAAACCAGAAGAAACGTGGTGCGTTCCCTTAACCAGACCCCAGTTTGTTCCCAGTAAATTTTGCCATGCCAAGGTGATTCACTTTTTTAGGCATGTCAGCTAAATATGAATGTTTGGCACATGGCCTGTTGTTTCCTGTTTTTGAATGCACACTGTTAATTAGGGGGCACAAAGTCCTTGACTCTGGGATACCGGCTAATGAGTTCAGACGGGTTTCTCCTCCATTCTGTTTGCTTTTTTATGGTGTGAATAAAATAAAATTAAATTGTTTATGTACATCAATAAAAAGGAAAATCAAATTGCAGATTTAACTTCCATTAGTTTTATTGGGAACCTAAAGAAAAAGTGGTTAACATGCCTACATAATTCCTCTGGTGTCCTTGGACACATCATCAGTGATTAAAAGAAACACTAAAATATCATTGCCAACACTTTAAAAATATACTCCTTTACGCTTATCCATGCCTGCTTCAAATGTGGCCGACCAGTCAGCCCCGTGTTGCAGTGACAGAGTGATGCAACACGGCAGAATTCAAGACACTGAACTCTTTTGTCCTGTTAATGGGGATATGCAAAGGAGCCTTGCTTTTTCCCCACTCCTGACACATTGACGCATGACCTCCCCCTTGTTATCCTCGCTCATGTATGCAGGTTGGCCAGCTGATCAAAGAGGCGGCGGCCAAAAGTAATCTGAAAAGAGTGACTCTGGAGCTGGGAGGGAAGAACCCCTGCATTGTGTTTGCTGACTCAGACTGTAAGTAATGTGGTTTCTATCTATGAGGCTACAATGCTCAGACACAACAAAGGAAACTGCGAGTGTGTGGGTGTGTGTGTGTGTGTGTTTGAAACAGAAAGGGGGAGGGAGAGTTTAACTTACCGTTGCTTTTATTTCTCATTTAGGCAGCTGTCGAGCACACATAATATGGACAAAATATTATATTGTGTTCATTCAGACTTTCACTTAAAGCTGCATCTGGTGATTTCACATCATGCTAACCCCAGTTTGCAGCAAGACATGATGTTTTGAGTTTTTGAAAGTTTGGAGGACTTCATTACCCAGAAGTCCTGCAACGTCACGTCAAAGAAAAGCAGCTTGATTATGTTTTTTTTTAACGTTAATTACATGTCAAATAGCTTGAACAGCTTTTTTTTTTTAAAAATATGGATCGTGTCTTTGAAAAGGCAACTCACTGTGACCCCTCAGATCTGATTTCAAGTGTTTTCTTTTTCTTTGACGTCATAAGAACAAGATGAGACAAGAAGAGCAGAGAACAAGCTTGGCTAATTCATGTTAACCAAATCAGTATCATCGTTGAAATCTCTTCTTAAGACTGTTTTCAGACCAGCCATTCTGACATGAAGGAGCAGGTAAACACAGGTGTTGTTGATAACATTAATGAAGGCTCTGT
The DNA here is from genome assembly GCF_902150065.1 of Myripristis murdjan. Classification (NCBI taxonomy): domain Eukaryota; kingdom Metazoa; phylum Chordata; class Actinopteri; order Holocentriformes; family Holocentridae; genus Myripristis; species Myripristis murdjan. The sequence goes on from NC_043982.1 coordinate 3,168,949, forward strand.
TCCATTAAGATCCAACAGAGGCAGCGTCCTGATGTTGTGCGCTGAGGTTTATTGGAAAGGCTCTGCTAAACTTGGATGGAATGGAACCTTAATTCATTTATTAGTAACTCATGTGTTTACCCACTGTTTCATGTCAAAATGTCTTCTGCATGAAATAGCTAAAAACTGCTATAAATTTAGTTAGAATGCAACCAGCGTCACTCAACAGAAAATGTTGTTACTATGACAACCTACGTCTTTACAGCAAATGGTTAATAGTACCTAATCATGCAAATCTGACGTGGTCACATGAAAATTAGACTGTGGACAGTCATCCCTTATGGATCAGATTATTCAAATAAAACTTGTTTGCTGGCTGTGTCAGCATACATGTGGTGTAAATCTCCTCTCAGTGGCTGGAGGTGGTGAACTGATGATGAGTCTAGTCATTGCTGCTCTTAAGGAGGTTTCATTCTTACATTTTGATTCATCACCTCCTGTGTGGAGAAGATTTTCCACCGGCTTCCAAACCAAAACCAGAATTTTATTAAAAATAAAGCTAGGAGGAGAAATTCTTCTCTGTTGCAGCTAACAGTTAGCATTTGGAGCATCCAGCCAGTATCCAGCACTCAGTAACAATGAGAGCAAGACAGCAGCACTACTGTCCTACAGAACAGCTGTAGGTGAAATAACATCACATTTTCAGAATGGGTGAATGATCCCTTTAATTTCAGTTGAAGGGGTGCATGTTCTTGTCTGAGTTGAAAAACTACTACAGCCCTCATGCAAACCTGCATCCTCAGCAATGGGGATCATTTTTCCATATCAAGGTCAAGGTTAGATCGATACCTGTGTCAGATACTGACAACCTTACTGTTAGTATGAGTCCAATGTGTTTCTGTTTGTGTTTGTGTGTGTGTGTGTGTGTGTGTGTGTGTGTGTATGTGTGTGTCTGCAGTGCAACTGGCTGTGGAAGAAACCCAGAAAGGGGCTTTCTACAACCAGGGTCAGTGCTGCACGGCTGCATCGCGTGTGTTTGTGGAGGAAAGCATATATGAAGAGTTTGTACGTCGCAGTGTAGAAAGTGCCAAGAAGATCTTTACAGGAGACCCCCTGGACCCACGGACGTCACATGGACCACAGGTACGAAAATGCAGTAGAACTAAGTCCACTGCTGAAGTGTAATTATGAAATACTTCTAAGCGATTGTAATTAGGATTTTAATTGGATTTAATTGGATTGGATTTTAATTGCCCGTTTTATGGGAAAACTTGCTGTATACTACATGTCTGAGAAAACATCTTACTGTGTGCTTGACTACACTACAACTCCGACATCATTTATTTCATGAAGAAACAAATGGTGACTGGATGTAGGGAACAAAAGAAAAAAAACCTGAAATTGTTTAAGGATATTACAAAATGCGAGATGTTTGAACATTCCAACACAATAAACAACATTATGATGGTGGGCAAAAATTAATTAAACAAAAACATAAAAACAGCACCAGAGCATGCTGCAGCAAAGAAAAAGCAACTGAAAATATGTGATGTGGAAATATATCAATAATGTAAGCAGTAGAGGTGGGACAGTAAATCGAGAATGCAATATGTCGCAATACCCCTTGTGATACATTATCAATACGCTAGTGCCAAGTATTGGATACTTGAGTTTTCAGCTTCATTTCCGCAGATGCACATTTGAGTTCCTGTGAGGCATATTTGTTTCCTTCCCTTACGTATTTGAACTGGAACTATTCTGTCATGTTCATGTTGCAGTCGCTGTGCAGATTAAAAAAATACTGAAAAACAGGATTGATTCTTGCTCTTTTGCTGCTATTTTTGCTTCTTCAGTTCCCACATATCGTGATGTGTCATAGCTGATTATCTTACGACATATCGAGTTAACCAGTGATTCCCACTCCTAATATGCAGTATGAAATAAGTTACTAGTCAGAATATTGAAAATATTGTAAAATCTCATATGATAAAATGATAAAAGACTTACAACTAAAAATATCAAAATACATGCATTAACAAATAGAATTTGCAGTTGCTTTATTCTTAAGAAAATTAAGTTGAAGTGCCTTGCATACAAAAAAAAATCATAAAAAAGTAGTTTAGAAAAACCACCCACTTCAGATGCAAGCAGAAGTTTGAATGAGGGTCATGGAGTAGCCTATGAGAGGGAACGATAATGTATCCGAGTAGATCTGGGCAGACTTCAGTGAAGGACTCATTTTCCCCACCACTGACTATTAATAATGAATTGTCCACTTGTCTATATGTGCTCCAGATCGACCGGGAGCAGTTTGACAAGATCATGGAGTTGATTGAAAGTGGGAAGAAAGAGGGAGCCATGCTGGAGTGTGGAGGAGCAGCCGTGGGGGAGAAAAGTCTTTTCCTCCAGCCCACCATCTTCTCCATGGTCAAGGACCACATGCGCATCGCCAAGGAAGAGGTCATCCTCTGGTTTCATTCATAAAAAAATAAACTGACACAGGCAGGAGGTGGTAGTTTGACACAGAATGCAATACTGTGAAAGCAAAGACTGACACCTTGTGGAATTGTGGTAGAATTACACCATAAACTTGTGGCTAGAGGTAAAGTGGTTCACCAAGTTGCAGGGGGTTCCCAGTAAAATGAGAAATACTAAAATTTCACTGGAATCATTTAATTCCCTGGATATTATCCCACATAGAGACTGTACAAGAATTACTATTGTAAGAATAGATAATCTCACCATTTTCAGTACATTACAGTCTAGCAACAATTAAACATCTCAAGGGAGGGTTTCTTTGTAGTTTCCTTGTCATTTGATAAATTTTGTGGTTATTTTCTTGCAATTTTTTTTTTAAATTTAATTTTAAATAGATAACATTTTGGAAGGAAGTTTCAACGGGTTAATAATAATCAAGAATGTAGTGGAGCTTTTCATTTGTGGAAAAGACTTTGCCAAAATGCTTTAGGGGCTTTTAAGTTTACTAAAACATTGCAGAAATAAATGTTTCAGTGATTTTTTTTCTGCTGGTGGTGGTTGATTGCCTTATGATGATCATTATATAGGTCAAAGTTTGCTCACCTTTTTTATTTACCACTACATCACTTGCGTTACCTAGATATCTGCATGGCCATTTGACCAGGACAGGTTGGTCTTGTTCATCCCATAGCTTTATCCAGTGTCTTTTGCCTCGTAGATCTTCGGCCCGGTGCAGTGTATATTTAGCTTCAAGAGCCAGCAGGAGGCCATAGAGAGGGCAAACAGCACCAAATATGGCTTGGTGGCAGCAGTCTTCACCAGAAGTATGGACCGAGCCCTGTCCGTCTCTGCAGCCATGGACACTGGCACAGTCTGGTAAGCCCCGTCCACCACCATCTCTCTACCACCCACCTCCACCTTCAGCCGACAATCCGCACATCAAGTACAGCGATAAATATATATTTGGGCAAAGCAGAAAATATGTTTTGGACAAAGAAATTGTGAGCTAAAAAGTGATGAAAATGCATTTCTTGAAGAAATGTTGACAGAGATTTGGCATAATCCACCTGATGGACATTCACATTGTATTTTATTTTATTTTTTTTTGCCAGTTTAAGTTTTCTAAAATTTGTTTGAGAGTTGGATAGAAACATATCTAATGGCAAGTAAGGTTAAAATGATGCCCTTTGTCTGTCTCTCTTTCTTTTCTACTCTCAAGGGTAAACTGTTATAACGCCCTCCATGCCCAAACTCCCTTCGGAGGGTATAAGATGTCAGGCAACGGACGAGAGCTGTAAGAGCCAAAAACCATCATCATGCACGCTTCAGTTTTCCTATCATTCTTTCATTCACATCCAGTGTCTGCAGCGTAAACTTACACGGTGACTTGTTTCTTGATTTTGTGTTTCTCAGCGGTGAGTACGCCCTGGCCGAATACACCGAAGTGAAAGCGGTGACCATCAAACTGAGTGAAACCCTGTGAGAGGCACTGGAAAACCAGAGCGCTGGCTGAGCACTTCCCTGTCCATCACACCGGGTTGCATTCCCCACACAACCCACCTTTCTCCTTTCCACGGTACTGAAGTTAGGGTTAGACTGATTTATGTGCCCGTTAGAAGCTTCTAAATACAACATATCTCCTAGTCAGTGTTGTGGACATGAGGATATGATTTTTGTTAGTCTTTAAAACCTGAAATGCCTGACCTTACTTTAAAAAGCTGCTGACCCACCTGAAAGAGTTTCATTAGTCTTTCTTTCAGTGTCCCATGATGACCTAAATTCTGTTTCAGGACCCTTTCACACCTACCTCGTTTGGTCTGGACTCTTCAAGTCAATCCAGACCAGAATGAAATTCTGGTGGAAACATTCAATATTTGTTTTGGCATGAAAGTGGTCAGATTTAAATATACCACATTTTTGGCAAAAAGAATCAGATAACAGCAGCTTCAATCCAAGAATACTGGTATTAGTAGTGGTTAGCAAAGGCCATATGGGTCAAACCCTAACTGGGATGGTGAAAGTAAGACATAAATACGGTTGGTGCAGAATATGTGAAAAACAATCCATGTGTGAAAGTCACTGAAATGTGGAAAAGACGAAGTTCATCATTGTCAAAATGAATTGTGATACTTTGGTATAATTAACAGGTGAGGCCATGGTTGAGTTGATCAGGAACTTTCATCCCATGCCAGTGGTATTGTTAGTGCCAGTGTTTCTCTGTGTTAAGGACCACAGCAGTGATTTTGCATGTTTAATGTAATATCTACAAAATGTATGACCTTCACATTTCTTCTTATCTTTTCCCAATGCAAGCAGTTGTATTTCCAATATCGTTTTCTAATTTTTCTCCAGCCATTGGTTTCCATTCATTCCACTACAATATGAAAATGAACATTCAGAGACTTCAGACTTTCTTTACACCAGTATTCCTTCACTGTAACACATTAGTCGTCCACATTAGTTAAAAGCAGCAGCACTGTTGTTTTCTGATGACTTGAAATTGGGTGGAGGGAAATGGTCTATCCACTGGAAAATAATTGGCTGTTTTACACAGCCAATTATCAGCTCTGTGGTTTATGAATGGTGATGACTTTGTTAGCTGCAGAAGCAGAACATTATAAGGTGGCTGTTTCAACGAAAAACTCAAATTTGAAATAGAGGTCTGAAATCTGGAGCACCCCTGCATGATTTATGTCAGTTGTTGTAAATGGATCAAACATTCAAAATCACTGATAAAGTCCTTTAAGTCCACATTTCCCACATTTCTCTGTTGCTTCCAATTTGGTTGTGACAGCCCAGATTGACTGTATGGCTGAGTAACATGCTTTTAACAGGCTCTGATTTTAGTTACAGTACTTGGCAAACCGTGATTTGGAAAACTACAGCATAGATTAAGTATTATTAGTCAATAAATGATTTTTAACAGGAAAGTCCCACACATCTTCAAATGAACAGAAAAGAGCGGGAGAAGCAGAGATATTTTAGTTCTGAAATTCAGATCACAGCTTGGCCTTTCTAGTGTTAAGATCTGGCTTAAAATCTGTTTTACGATTGACCTTTTTCACTGTTTGGACTATACCTAGGCTTTTGGACATAGCCAGATACATCAACAGTAATAAAACTATTGTAAGGAAAGGATATGAGGCTTTATGGGTATCAGTCTCAGTCTTGCCAACTGCATGCATTGACATTCAAAGCCCGGATGTTACAAACATAATTCTAGGTGTTAAAATACTAACAGAATCATGTCCTTGTCTCCTGTCTGCTCCGTTTCTTCTGTCTTACTGAAGCAGACCGGAGGAATGGCATGAATGCACAAGAAAAATAATTAGCAATATCATATTTTTCCATGTATGACATGAGGGGTCGGTCACATTTCTTTCTAAAATCTCAGTTTGTGGGACAGTGTGGGATGTGCAAAGAAGAAACATTTCAAGAAATGTCTGTTTATCTTTGTAAATGTTGAGTAGTTGATGAATGCAGATAAATGTCCTTTTCCCCCTATTTGTTTCATACTTCTAAGTGTTGATTCTAGTGTGATGTGAGCTAATATGAATGCTCTCTCCTCTGAGGAGCATTTTCCTCCCCTTTCAAATGTTGGAAGGAACTCTGTTTCCTATTCCAAGTCAGGTAATATTTACCTTGGCGGTAACATTTTAATACTGTAACAGGAACAATCCTATCATTACATGGATAGTGTCAATGTTAACTATTTTACTATCATATGTATTTGAAAATGTGTTTATTACAACCCAGAAACAAGTCTATCTTTCCATGTTTTCTACACTAGTTATCATGCATTTTATATTTAAATAGAAATTCTAAATAAAAAGAAAAACAAATGTGTTGTGCCATGTTTCACTTTTTTCACTTCATTTATGAGAATGTAATAATTATTTTATAAAAATATAGCAGGAAGTGGTGATTCCTGGGTTCAAGCCACTAAAGACCATCAGAAACTGAACCCTTCAGCAGCTTCATTAAAAATACCTTTCAGGGTTTGTTTCAGGTCCTGATGTGGACAGATCCTGCTGGTTTTGTAAAGACTGGACACACAACCTCTGATTTATAGTCTGTATTGTGTTATGCCAAACCTATTTTTTGCATTTATAGCAAAATGAATGAAATTTTCTGAGTATGTTTCCGGTACTAATGTGTACATATCCTGCAAATTTCGTGCTGATTGGCCCAACAGTTGCTGACTTTTATCTGTTTAAGTGCTAACCTATGCCCCTTTTGAAGTTAATTGGTCAATATGTTGAAAATGAAATAAGATATCAACAAGCCTTATGCAACTTTTGATAAGCTGGGTCCAATGATGATCCTTGGTGAATTTGGAAACAATCAGAGGAGATGTCAAAAACATGTTTTCCAAAAATTCAAAAATGTGGAAAATCCAACGTGGCAGACCTTATTTGTAATGTGTTAAAATGTATTCTTTTCACTTCTCCAGTTTGTATTACACTAAAAACCTTGCTGCTCGTTTATGAGTCCAGATTTTACTGTGACAGGATTGGAAATGTCATTTTTTAAAATCATCTTTCATTTTGAAAGTTATGGCTTAAGGTATTCTGGCTTTATGATTTTATAATCGGAATTGCAATTATATTATTATTATCATCGTTGTTGTTGTTGTTATTGTTGTTATTTTGGCTATTCGTTTTAAAGTTGTGCCCAGAAGCACTATTGTTTATTATATGGATGACTTGTTTTATTTTTGACATTTATGACAGCAAAAAAGATAATGCTGAACTGAACTGATTAGTGTCATACAAATTAGAGAAGTGAAAATAAAGAAAATAAAGAAAATATGAAAAAAATTAAGGACGAGTTTGTAGTAAAGTATGGAAGCCTAATGGATTCAGTCAATAAAAAAAATGAGTTGTTTTTCTGAATTCAGAAAAAACAGATTTTTTTTTTTTTTTTTTAGATCTAGATATGTCTATTAACTTATTAATAATTGAGATATTTGAGATAATGAGATAATAAACAGCTATCTCATTGATTCGCAAAAACAGCAGATTTTTTTTTTCATTCAGCCATTCATAGGTAATATTCACAGCCCAAGACGCAAGCGGAAGTAGTTTTGTTTACCTCGTTTACTAGATTTATTTTGAAGGCCTAAAGCGGAAGCTGCTGTTCGTTCAGTTTAACTTGACGCTATCGCCAATTTGATGGAAAAGTTTTGCGTGGTGGAATCAGGAAGTCAAGTTCAGTCCATAGCTCAAATCCGTCGCCTGCAACTGCTGCAAAGGTTAAACCCCTGCATTCCTCTCAGTATGCTCACTCGGCTTGTCAACAATGCGGTGAGTTCGCCATTAAAGTAATATGTCATGTAATTTTATGTTATCATGTTGTGTTGCTATGTATCATAATGAGTGGGACAAGTGCTCACATGTTTTTGCTACTCCTGCGTGGTTTTTCCTAGCCCCGACAGAAGCAGCTTCAGTTTTGGAGAGTTATGCCAAACTCCGTTTAAAAAATCTGCCTGTGCACTGTGGCTTCCCGTATTACTAAATATATATACGCCTTAACATATAATGCCAACATTATACAAAACATTCAAACCACATTTCACTCCGGCAGTCATAACACCTACAAACAGGACTTATCAATTCAATAAAATCTCAGGCTTTAGAAGTGACCACACCGCTCGCTACCGCCCACCACTGCGTTTCCGTGGAGGCGACGAAAGTAGGGATAGCAGGTGGACCCACGAGAAAAGGAAAAAAAAAAAACTAAGTTAAGTGCATTAAATGTATGCCGAATCAAATAGTGGTTCCGAAAACAACAAACAAAACAACAACAACAACAACAACAACAAAAAATCATTAATATTTTGGCGTCATGCACTTCTGTCAGAAGACACACTTTAAATCGGTAACTTTTTGAATCCAGTTTGGCTTGACAGTCTCGCCAAGACTATGGTCTGTATGGGGGCTAAATGACGCCAGCTGCACCCACTGTCCACATGGAGAGAGGAGAATTTCACGCAGGAAATTGTTAGTTTTTATATGTGTGTGTGTGTGTGAGTGTGTGAGTGTGAGTGTGAGCGAGTGAGTGAGTGAGAGAGAGAGAGAGAGAGAGAGAGAGAGAGAGAGAGAGAGCTATAAATCAGTCAGGAAACAGTGAGTCATGTCACATCTTCCCAGGGCAGTTTTGTGTTTACTATGCACTGTATTTTCCAAACAGAATTTTGGTGAGGTTTGTGTGCACACTTAACAGGGGCAGACAGTTAGGTTGGCAATAAAGTAGGCCTCCAAATGAAATGTGGCCAAAATGGCCAGTTAGCAGCCAAAATGAAGTGTTGCATTGACTTTTGATTGCTGCCACCTGTACCGGCAGAGCTGGTCAAAATTTTGGCTCAGCATCATTTACAGCCAACCAGTGCACCACAGCATACAGCTGGTCACCAGTGCATGATTGGTTGTGTTTTTTCCGTGTGTTCCTTGGGCTGTATATTGTGCAAATAAACCATGAGACTGTGCAAAATGTCATCAGGACCACATCTAAATAATTTTCTCCCTCCTGTGTCATTTGCTGTTCCTTCACTACAGACATTGCTTATGTTTTCTTTGTGTGGGATTCGCCTCTATTTTAGCTTGTCTCATAGTTAACCCTTTCATTTGCAATCTTCCCTACCTGGAGTATCAATAAAGAAAACAAAAATTCCCAACAGATTCTCACAGAAGTTGCTGCGGGAATAGACGTTTGTTTGCCTTCACATTGTTGCGGCTCAGTGTCAGTAGCCTGGTTCCTGACCCATAAATCACATGTTCACTTTAAAGACTTGCAAATGATTTTGACAGCGTGGTGTTGCTCAGTTCAACTGTGATCCCTTATTTGTAAAACCAAGCACCGTTGTAGAGGGCAGCACAAATGTTGTTGTTGTAATCAAGCTGTAGAGACAGAGAGCCAGATAGCATATTGGATAACATGAGGAAATGGATGACAAAATACCTACTTGATGAACAGATTTATTTTACATACACAGCAGGTCTTCTCAATATTCTTCCGACAAAAGCAGTATGTTGGCATGACTGCACATCAGTGTCGACATAAAGTGATGTTAGATCCCAGCGGATATGTCGGCCTCTTGTGATTGGTTAGCTGTTGGTTAGACAGGAGGCAATGTCAGACTGAAGATGGACAGTCTAATGAGTTGACAGTCCACTCTTGATATCAGGCAACAATGTCAGCCTTCTCTAAAGCATTGGAAGTGAACAAGAATTGGTTCTTCAAAGTTCAGAAAAGGGCAAAAAGTGACCATGAGATGGCTCAAAAAATGTGTTCTGCAGCCAGACAACTGCAGTGACCGCCAAAGTCCTATATTTACACCAGTACTCAGCACAAGCCTTCACTAAAACACTGTTTTTGAAAGTGTTCATGCTTGTGCCCACCACTTGTCTCATGTTCATGCTCTACTCAATGTCAAGACTGGATGTGCCATATCATATGATAATACAGGCATAATTTTTATCTAATATAAATTTGGCATATTAACTATGTTAACCATATTGCGACTCGCAGCTAGCACTGGTAAAAGTGGAACGTTTCTTCCACACAAGACAAGGCAGTCTAGTTGAGTCTGGACCTGCAGCTTGAGCCACTGATCCTGACCCGTTTCTGCCCTGCTATCTCACATTTCTAGTGTGCGTGTTCATGTGTATGAACATGGGGCACAGTGCCAACTGTCTGGCCGTTTGATCGCTTTAGCCACTAAACACCTTCCTGCTTCTCAGTCACCCGCCTGTAGGACAGAGCCCAGCAACAGTCGTTGTTGTGGTCCGATCCCAAGAGCCAGGTGAAGACGGCCCCTGGGACCCTGAATGTGGGTATCTCATCTTGTACTGGCCTCTGGGACCAGAGGAGTTTTATGGGAACTTTTCAGTTTGTACCAGGCTTTGGCCATTTGATGATTGAATTGGCAATCGGTGATGGACAGAATCCATTGTGATTGCCAGTTTAGCTGCCAGTGCTGTACGATCGGCAGCTAAATTGATGCCAATCAACAACACCCCCGATTATCTAACCCGCAAGCCTACGTACCAATAAACAATAAAAGCTCTTGGGAGTAAAGTAAAGTACAACTAGGGACATGATGTGGACGTTTCTCCCAAGTAGGTAGAGCATATTTGAAATATTTTTTTCTTTTTTGTGGGAATTTTGCTGTAAATTTGATAGTGGCAGGGGAGAGAGAGGGAAGGACACACAGGAAAAGGCACTATCTAGAGTTGAACCCGGGACACTGCTGTAAGGGGGACTGCCCATTGGCCTGAAGACCCATTATTCCAAAAACCCATTAGTCCAAAAAATATCCCATTGGACGGAAAGCCCAATAAACAGGAGTGGATGCATTTCTCAGCAGGGATGTGAAACGGACCGAACACAGTGTGTATTTCCAGAGCAATGGGCCTTTGGTGCAGTGGCCATTTGTTTTCGTGATAACAGGCTGTTGGACTAATGGGCTTTTGGTCCAATAGGACGTTTTTTTGGACTGTTGGGATTTCAGAATAATGAGGTGCAAGGACACAGCACCGCAGTATGGCATGAACACAGTCAAAGATTCAATTTTGTTGTATCGCACAGCTGTTTAGACTAGTATTGAAGATTTCAAGTTGATTTTTGTTTGTTTTACTATATTTTTTCTGAGCTGAAAGAAATTAACTTCATAGTGAATGAACGAATGTTTATAAAGTGGCGAACTAAAGGATAATTTATTTGATATTACTGAATATTTAAAGGGAAACTTTGTTACTTTCATGTTGACAGTAAAATCCCTGCAATATCATGTTACAAGTTCAGGGAAATAACTCTTGTTCCTCTAAGAGTTATCAGATATTTCATTTTCTTTTGTTTAGTTTTTTTTTTTTGTTACATGGCTCAGATAATTCGTGTTACAAGTCACTCTCAGATTGTGTTCTCTCTGAGTAGCGTGTGACCACAGTGGGGTTGTCACGATACCAGAAATTCAGTAGTCAATACCAGTACCAGTGAATTACCATGATTCTTGAGACCCATTTCAAAACCACTGTAAAAAAAAAATCCCATTTACTTCAACATACACCCTATATTAAAATCTGTTGAACATTCAAGTATTTAAGCCTTAAAGTATTTACAACAAACAATAAGTCAACTGTGCTTAAACAATGACTTTTTACATTGCAGAGGAAGTTATTATGTAAACAATAAGTAGGCTTATACATAATTAGAAAAAGAAACAACTGTTTAACTGGAAACTTCAACGGCACCATTTGCTTATTTTGTTTTGCAAATTTATTATTATCCCCTGAGAATCCGCCTCGAATGCAAAATCCATCCATACATGATTCGTGCTGTGTTTCTTTGGGACAAGCCGAGGCGGAGCTGCCACTCCATCTTCTTCAGCGCACACTCGAACAAACGTAAATCGTATATATACTGACCCGGTCAGTTCTGGAAGAATATGTTACGGTCCACTGACGGCTAAATCTAAATAAATACTACATCTAAATAATACATGTGTTATCTACGGTGCCATAGAAAAATGGGTACTATGGTTTTTTTTTTGGACTATTGTCATCGACTTGGTACTGAAGTATCGGTTTTCCTGACATCCCTAGACCAGAGGGTACCCAAAATTACAATAATGTGCAATCAGGCTGCTCACAGTTTCCATTTCAGGTGCCACAATCCCAAAAGAAATGAGTTACTTTCACAACTCCTTTTTGTAGGATTGTGTATGATTTAAAAGCTTTCATAATAACCAATAGTGATAAATTTATTTCATAGACCCATAAAGTCAGGCTGTGAAAATGAGGAAGATGAAACCTCACCCACTCAGTAGCAGGAGCCTGAAGAAGCTGACATCAAAAGGATTCGACACCAGTGAAATTGCCTTTGTTATGGCACTTTACAACTTACCAGCAAAAAGAAATTTATAAATGTTTAACCAATGATCACCAAAGCTTCATGGCTTGGCTGCTCACTTGTCACATCTCTGTATTGGCGTGTAATAAAGCATTTGTCTGCTAAAGCTGCTGATGCTGAGCTTTAGCTGATTATTGTTTTATCATGTGACGAATCTCTCTATCAGTCCTCTGTACTCTGACTGACTGGACTTGAGCAATAATTGTGCTGCTTTTATTATGTATTTTTTATATTTATCTATTTATTATTATATGTTATATGTTTGTGTCTTTTGAGCTGCTGGATACCTGAATTTCCCTGTGGGATGAATAAAGTATCTTCTATTCTATTTTACTCTTCTGTAAAAATAGTCTTTACGTGAAGACACCATGTTCCTCACTGGAAAGTATTCACTGGAATCATACATGTCAATATAGTAATGACTTCCATTTTGCCAAAAAAATGCACTTAATACCTTTTTTATTAATTCCTTCAAACCCTTCACTACTAATATGACATGAGTCTGGACAGATATGGATGTAAACTGCAACTTGCCTGGTTGGCAGAGGCATTTCTACTGTGTTTGATAGTGATAGTGAACAGGAAAAGGCAGGGGAGAGAGCTGACATGCGGCAGATGGCTCAGGCCGTTTTCGAACCCAGACCGCTGCAGTAAGGACTGATGGTCTGTGTCCACAGGATCCATCATTTCCATGCATCCCATTCATTGTCTATGTAGGCAGCTGTGCGATGCATGCTGGTACCATTACGTTGTGGTTGAGAGACGGGGTGTCACATCCGTGTCTCCTAATTTGCATAAAGTTGAGGTCTATGCTACGTTATGCAAATAACGGGCGTTCAGCCCAACTTGCTGCTTCTAGGAAACTCCCAAAAGGCTTTTAAACTTACCATTGTTGATTTTAAAATGAAGACAGATGTAGCAACTGCAATGTTTATTTCTGCCTCAAATGTTTTCAGGAACACATCTCAGTGAACTGTTTTTGTAATATCAAAGAAAGTTTCCTAAAGAGCTGCCATATTGGTCATTGGGTGCTGAAAATACACATCTGCCTCAGCTAATATCTGATAAATTGTTTAAATTTTTAACTAAGACAGTTTTATAGTGCCATGGTGTTTCTATGTGATGGTGACCAAACTGAGCTGGAGAGTTTTTTTTTTCCTTGACTGTGGTTTATTTACCACATCACTTATAACAAAAGACACAGTGTAAATTGGGCACTTTTAATTTTGCATCCAGCAGGCTCTGGAGGGAGAGGCTTTTCAGACTGTGGCCCCCTGGTCTCACTGTGGCGTGGTTCAGCACAGCAGCCCTCTCCACCCACTGCGAGACATGGGCCACAGTGTCAAGGCAAGCTTAACTGGAAACAGGTGTGCCTTGTTGGCCTGCTGGGCCACACCTGGCTCTCCTTGATCCCAGCCAGGCTGCAACATTTAATAATAATAATAATAATAATAACTTTATTTATATAGCACAGTTCATACAGCAGGTGCAACTCAAAGTGCTTTACATCAATAAAGTGGAGACAGAGACAAATAAAAGAAAAGCAGAATAATAGTTAAATAAGTAAAGTAAAACTGCCCCCCTCCCCCAATCCTTCCACATCCACCAGCACACACGCACACATACACACACACATAAACGCACACAGACCTTCACACACTCAAACATACGTACATATGCATATACATGGGCACAACAATTAAGCAAATGCAAGTCGATAGAGATGGGTTTTTAGATTTTTTTTGAAGCTGGCCACTGAGCCAGAGAGCCTGACCTCGTCTGGGATGGCTATTCCAGAGACGAGGACCAATGATACAGAAAGCTGCATCACCTCTGCTGTCACATTATGACCTTGATGGATTACTGAGCTTCACAGTGGCTTTCTACTGTGGCCTTAGCATCATAGAGACACATGAGAGAGAGAGAGAGGAAGTAGCCTCATATCTCTCAATCCTTTTGCCTCAAGGACCAGTACACAACAGTTACAGCCTCTCTTGGGGCCTCCTGAGGGCCAATATTTGACTATTTTCATACCTGGAATGAACATTTCAGTGTACTTATGGGCAAATTCAAAAATCATGTCATATTTGAATACCTCAGTATTGATAATGTGACATAGGACTGGGTGATATTGACAAAATCATTTATGGTATTTCTGACTGAATACCTCTATTGATACTGTGACAATATCGCTTGGATGACTATTGGTGCATTCCATAGCAACAGTATAATAAGTAAAGAAAATTGCATCCCCTTATTGTAATGCAGGCTTCAAAAACCTGGAAAAGACAGCAGTTATAGCAAATCTCAGTATTACAATATCTAACATCTCAGATGATATTTAGCCTTATGTCACAATAATGCCACATAGTATGGTATCCATATATTGCCCAGACCTAATTTAGTGTCCCACCCAGAAAGTCAGGGTCAATTCCAAAAGACCTGAAATGTAAAATGTCAGTTTCAAAGTGAAAATGCCAACTTTATCTGTCTTTGTGTGCGATTATCTGTCTGCAACTAATCTTGTTAAGCTAATATTTTTTTCAGGTGGGCGACACTGATTGGACCGCATCTGGTTCTCATTTTCCCATATGCTTGTCTAATAACTGCTAGAATCTTTGACCTGTGTCAGTTAAGGCCAGGCTGCGTGATTTTTCAGTCCCAGACAAGCTTTTGAGATGTGGGACGTAAAGCCTAGTTTGAGCCAAGTTGCTGCTGGTGCCTGTCACTGCTGCTTGTTCAATCTAAGCTGGTCTGGAAGCGTCTGTGAGCTTCAAGCAAGCAGGAGTCTCTGGTTGGGTGTGTGGTTTTATTGGGATGGATTTTTGTCTCATAGTTTGTGCTCCTTGTCTGTGCTCGCTTGTATGGTGTATGCACCACAACATTCACAAGGCATAGGATTACTGGAAAGATAGTGGTGTAATTTAACTTGACGGTTTTGGGATTTATGAAATTGTGTCTTCAGGTCAAGCCTTCACCAGACACTGCTGGGAAACCTCCCATGCTAGTAGTCCAGCGTACTAAGTTTAAGCAATTGTGTTCAGTCTTGATTCTTTGTCAGTAATGTATTTATGTATGTTATCTGTACAGGGAGACAACTGAATCCAGGTTTTCCCTTCTCTCTGGGAAAAGTCCTGCCACCTTTCTGCTCTGATGCTGGTAATCTGGTGACTCCATTTGGAATGTCCTACTGGTCTGTGGGCCTTTCCCAGGATACTGGAGACATTCCCTGCAGTATGGAGGAACAAAATGGTGAGAACTGTCGCTTTGCTTCCCCCTTCTCACTAATATCTTTACATGTTTCCATACACCTTTTTTCCTGGTGCAGGACCATGGTGTGGGTGGCATGAGAATGAATTAGTGAATGAATTAGTGGCCCAGGTGGAGTAGCAAGTTGCTCAGGAGGCTCTGACTGCAAAGAAAGTGTGTACAGAGCGTCTGTGGTGCTGCGTAAATAGCAGCAAGGAGAACTGAAACTGCAATGGTCTGAGAGTCAGAGGCCTTCACTGTGTTGTTGTATTTGTGTGTGAAAATGAAAAAGGAAACCGTGCTCACTGAACAGAGAGGGAAATTTGTGTGTGTGTGCATATATTTAAGTCTTATCTCCCCAACCTTTTCTCTTTGCACACCCAAAGGGAGGGCAGTGTGCTAATCTGAGATAGGACTATTTCCAACTGGTGCAGTACATGAAAGCAGGGCACAGCAGATTACAGTAGATTATAGATAGAAATGGTCCAAGCTGATATCCAAGATCAGCACTGGGGCCTGATTTATGAATTTTGAAGTGAGTGGGATCAGCTACAAAAATGCCTGATCAAATTCCAGTCAGTGTAATTCTCCTTATTTTCCTTTTACCTAAATCACATGAAATGTCAGAATACATAGTACTGCAAAAGTCACTCTCCGCTAATTTCAGCCACTGAGGATCACTGAGGAAGGAAGCACTCTGTTGAAATAAATGTCGGCTGTGTGGAATTATTTCAAATTTTAAACCAAAAGCAGCACAACAGCTACATGCAGTATCTGCAGTGCAAGCAAATCTAGAGGTGGTAAAACTAAAAGGGGTAGATGCTAAATACTGAATGATTAGGGTCGCGGACAAAAAAGGTTAAAGGGGACATCCCTTAAAATAGATGACTATGGTGCAGTATGGCAGAATTGCAGTTGCTTATGTTATATTACTGTTTAACATTAGAATATGATAAAGTATGACACATAACAACAGAGCAAGTTCAATGTCCAGTTCATGCTGAGCCCTTAATCACAGTAGACATACCACAATGTTCCCAACATTCCATCATCACTCCACTGATTTTGGATGCAGCCACTTAAACTAAGAAGGGATATAGCAAAGTCATTTAAAAAAAAAAAAAAATTAAGTGCTCAGTAAATTTCTGATCTGCCATTACTGCTGATTTGGCTATTATATGAGATGAAAATTGCATTGACATTAGGAAGAAGCCCTGCTGTTTCCATGACAACTGAGGGAGCGATGGGGGTCAAAGTTCAAGTCACTTGCAGACTCAATGATGATCATAATGACTACAGCAACAGTAACAATGACATCATTTGAAGTATAAGCCAAATGTTGCCGAAATGGACCATAAAATGTGATTATCACCAGATTATTACCATCGCCATAAATCACCAGAATATAAACTCAAATTACAGTAGGGAGGTGGAGAGAGAGTCTGTATCCATGTCAGGAGTGTGTGTGGGTGTAGGGGGTTGATAGACAAAGCGAGAACAGAAATAAACGGAAATGATTAACAGGCACTGGATTATTTACATGATATTATCACATGCGTATTAATAACATGATATCAATATTTCACTTGTTATCATCAGTACAGGTACGTTGAGACACCCCTACTATAAACTGCCCTATACAGTTTCAAAGGGCCCACAGTTCATAAACAATATGACATCTCCTGACCTAAATTCTCATAGCGGGCAAGAACAAAACCCCTCAGAACCCCTAGGCCAGCACTGCACCTTGGAATACAATAGAGTATACTAGAATGCAGCAGATAAAAACGTATGGTTAAAGTTTAAAGCATAATATTGTGGATTCCAATACGTTGCAGTAGAGTTTGGTGAAGTACAGGTGATAGTAGAATACACTGGATTAGGGTAGATTAAGGTGGAGTGTAGTATATTGGATTACAGTGTAGAGTGCACTAAATTATAGTAGCGTATAATAGATTGTGTGCCATAGAGTACAGGAAGGTAAATTGCAGATAACTGCTTTAAAGGACACGGGGTCTCGCTACAGTACACACCACTATAAGTAGATTATAGTAGAATATAGTAGGGCTGAACTAAACGGTAAAACCAATCATATTGCAATTATTTGTGATGGATATTGATGATGGATATTGTAACTGCGCTATGATTTTAATGGGAGTTTCTAATTTTTGCATCATTTTCATTTTCACAAAAATAACAACAACAAAAAACAACCTACTAAAACTGGACATTTTTGATTAGGTCTGATTATGTTTGCTTGAGTATATAGAAAATGACTTGTAGGCCAGCTATCAAAGCATTTTGTTTTCCCTTTTGTAATACACTTGCAGCTTTTCCAATTGCACTTGACCATGTTGCGATTTTGATATTTTAATGAATTGTTCTAGACTACAGCTTAATATAGTAGCGCCAATACCAGGGAGGGGGATCTTCATCGCTCTCTGCCCGGCACGATAAAGCCATTCCTGGGTCGGTGTGTGACTGTCCCACTCTGATTACTGGCTCTCAGCAGGAGAGAGAGGGAGGAGACGAGGCTTGGCGTGGCTCACAGACAAAGGAGCATCATCCCCCGCTCGTTCTCTGGTCTACCCCTCCCTCCCTCCCTCTCTCTCTCTCTCCAAGCACAGCCAGTCAGAGCGAGAGGGCTGGAGAGGAAACCGTCCAGGATGGCTGAGGAGGCTGTAGTCGCAGGGTAGACAAATAGCGGCCAGAGGAAAGCCATGAGAACAAACCCAGCAGCTTTAGTTGTGATGGATGCAGAGGAAGAGGTGGGAGGCGGAAACGGACGAATGACTGCCTCACTATGAGCAGGTTAGTAGGAGAGAAGAACAGTGCGACTAGACTGGCTTTCTTTGAACGTAGCTAGACCCTGACTGAAGCCTTGTTTACATGCTGGACATGTAGGACTGACAGAGCCTTAAAGCTGCTGTGGACGTGGATTACACCCTGTATGAGTGGGCCAGTATATTTGATTAAAAATCAGATATGTTCCAGTCATTGTCATCCACCTCCAGCAGGATGGATAGGCAGTTTGACTGGTAACATATTTATTATAGAATCGATAAGTACTACATGAAGGAAAGCTCTCAAGCTGAATCTAAAGAGACATTTTGATCACATTATCATTATTATGGATTTCAAAGGACAGTTTTAGTGTCCCATGGTTGTGGTTCTCAATGTTGTTCTAAATGTTGTTTCTGAGGACAAAAATAAACTTTATTTATTTATTTTTTAAAATAAATTTTGTCATGGAAATGGTCAAGTTCAATTTTGAATAAATTTAAATGTTTTAATTGTGAATAATAGCCAAAATATAGTCAAGCAATTTCACTCTAGATGTCTATAAGATTTGATTCCTCTACATAATTGTATGTATTGCATTGCATATTTCCATACACATTTATATGTGGCACAGTCTCTACATTGTCTCTTACACCCACACAAACCGGCACACACAGAAAAACACAAAAAAGAGGAAACAAAAGCACCACAGCAGTAGATCATGAATTAAATCTAATGTGAAATTGGGATCCAATTCTTAAACGTGTGCATATATGCAGTATATTGTCGATGTTATTGATGGTAGGAATGCTGTTTCAGAGGCTTTTGACCCTGGCAAGAATAAAACTCTGAGAAATTGAATTGTTCCCACACAACAGGTTGCTGATTGAATTGCCAAAGATTTGACTTGATTTAATCAGAGCACGACTTTGTAGTTTGACTTGTCAGCTAAAGTTTAAATGACCTTGCCATTACATGACATTGTGATTTTCTTTTGTGATCACACTCTGTCTACAGTAGGTTTGAACCCATCTGGCTTCTTATCCTGGTGTAGTGTTTGTAGAGGGAAAGTGAAAGTTATTCATGAAAGTCTGACGTCCTTTCAGGAAGATCAAGGAGCCGTGGAAATTCCCCCTAAAACTAGACACTCTGCTTTTCCTCTGAGGTAGCTGTCTGGCATTGACCTTTTTGTTTCTGAGTCATCATCACTCATATGTAGCTATGAAAAAAAATGATGTAAGTAATGATGTGCTGAATTGTTTTGATCATTACAGTGCATTTTGAGCTTCCCTTGAAGACAAGTGTTTTTTTTTTTCTAATTGTAGATTCTTGGTCAGAGAAAAAGATGAGCACAACTCACTCACTTACATTATGCTAAAACTTGGTCACTGCAGGGGCAGATGTTGGAAATGCCTACTTTCAACCACTCTGTTTATTGTACAGGAATATATTTAACTCAACTTCTGCTTTTACTTGCTGAATAAAATGAAGCATTTTGGACTTTACTTTTCTCAGTGACTTACAGTTTGTTAGGCTTATTTTTGATGCAAGAGCTATTAATTTGAGTTGAATCAAAGTTTTTGGTTGAAATAGCGGCCCATCTACCACCTCTACATGGACGACTAACACAGATTATTAAATGTTGTTAATAATTATAGCTCTTTCAAAACCTAAAGATCATTGTAAAGCATACTTTACCCTTTCTACTGTTACTGTTTCCAGTACTGCTTGAAGTACGTGATACCTTCCTGCTACTTTTACGTTTCATGGCACTTGAAGTACTTTAACCCCTCTTGGGGTTAAAGTACTTGATACATCAAGTATGTCAAATACTGTTTTATCTATTGTTTCAGGTACTTCAAATACTACTATAACTACTACTTATACTGCTACTACTACAAATACCGCTTGAAATTCTTTAACCATCTACTTTTTCAAGCAGAAACAAGCACACAGAATTAACCTTTTCTAGTTTAGAATCATTCCATTCTCCAAAGGCGTGATATAACACAAGCTAACCATAAGTGATTATATCTAGTGTTTGAAGGCTGATACTGATATTTTTAGATTGAGGTTTCTGATACTTAGTCATGATAGTGATATTGATTTAAAAAACAAACAAATAATCCTGATAGAATTCATGTTGAAAGGTTCCAAAAATGCTTCCCCCAGAATTTGACTCTTGTCAGGGTGGAAGACCATCATGGCACATTAAAACTCTTGTTGGAAAGCCAAGCTATAGAAATTCATTCAGGCAAGACAGGTCAAGACAGGTTTGATTGTCGGTTTTATAGACTTCTGAGTAAAATCCTCCCCCACTATACTGGAATCACTTCTCTGGTCAGACACCTGATATAAAAAGCAGTTGGGCCGAATAGTTAAAATGTATTCATTGACGAGGTGTGGTCAGGGAGGAACCTTCATTATGTTAAAGGTGGATAACACTCACTCACCATTATGTGGTTTTTAATGGAAAGGACAATATCAACCTCAGTGTATCAAGTCTTATACTATCAGATTCTAGTGCATCTGCAGTGTGACACTAAGCAAACATCTATGCACTAATTTTTGTCTAATCTCTGAATCCTTTCTGCCATTAGTACATATGATCCATAACTCTTTCTTGGTTTTCTAAAAATAAGTAATTTCCTCCCATTTCCCCCCTCCTCTCCTTTCACATTGATTGGTAGATTGGTAATGACACAGATGCAGTCATTTGTTCACTTGTCACAGGGTGGGCGGGAATATGTACTCCTTTTTTGTCTCCAAACCAGATGAACAATTAAAAGAGGAAGAGCAGGACTTGAGTAATGGAGGTCATATTGGCCAGTCTGAGTGCTGTGCTATGCTTTGATTCGCCCTCTCAAGGTCTTTTTTCACCTTTTCCAGCCAGGACGTCCCAGACAGGGATAGGGCAGTATTGATGTGGGGTGGGAGGTGCATATAGGTCTAATGGTTTCACTCCCTTAGGCTTTCTCATATAGCCTGTACAGCCCTGTCAGGCTCTCTCTGTCTTAATTATTCATAGAAAAGCCAGAGTAAAACTGCAGGGCTACAGGAAACACAGGGACACGCAGCTCAGTTTGAACATCTTGAACGGTTAAAGGGGGAAACTAAACAGTATTAACCGATGGAAATGAACTCCAGATTTGACTTACATTGAGTTTCACATTCACCAAAATTGCATTGGGAGGGCATTTTGCATTTGATTGTGCAGCTCAGTTGCTTGAGCCAGGTGTGCAGAATTTCTGTCTTAGTCACTAAGAAATGTATGCAGATTTAGTTGTGGCACAGAGATGCCTTTGAAAAGAGTAAGTGAAGCACAAATTGTTCCAGCTATAAGACTAACCCACCAAGGCTGGCGCTCTTGCACCTTAAAGCACCCTTTATAACAGGAGCGTTCTCTGATCTGATTTGAGATTCTGAGATGGAAAGCCCTCCCCCTCCCTTGCCTGGACTTACTGATCATAATGCTTCTTGCAGCAGTGATAGCAACTGTTCTGAATGGCCATAGTCTTTGCACAATGTGTTTCTGCCACTTTTAAAATGGCTGTTATATACATTCTAATAATTTGATGGATTCGGTGTAGTCTGCATAGAAATGTATTTTTCACTAGGGCTGCAACTAACTAATATTTTCATTGTTGGCTATTCCGTCAATGATTTCTTTGATTAATCATTTTGTCTCAATACTGTTTAAACTAATGACAAATATCACACATTGTCAGAGCTGAAAATGATGTCTTCAAATTGCTTCCTTTGTCTGATCAGCAGCTAGGAAACACCCCAAATTTATTTTGTACAAGAACTGAGAAAAAAAATGAGAGTAAACTGAGAAAAGCAAGTAATTCTTAGCATCTGTGCATAATAGCCAGCAAATGTTTGGTATTTGGGCTAAAAATATTGTTTGATTATCAAAAGTATAATCACTCAATTTTCTACCGATGAACGAATCGATCAACTGACTAATTATTTCAGTTCTGTTTTTCACCTTTCTTAGCATTTTTCGGTTTTGTCACATAATTTGAAGAACTATTTATCGAGTGGATTCTTTGCAGTCCTATCCAAAAGCAGAAGGTGCCATCATGTACTTGTTTGGTAATTATAAATTGGCAATTATTACAACAGTTTAAAAAAAAAAAATTTGACTCTAACCCTGTTTGCCCAGGGCTAGTATTACCCGGGGATGTGATTTGTAATAATTGTGGTGATTTTAATCCTGTGTGATGCTCAGATTTCCTATCATACTATGTTATCCTCTGTGAATTAAACTCTTGGTTCTCTCAGCAGTTTATTTTTGCTGTGTGATGTCTTCCTTCATCTAGATGAGGGATTTCTGTCCTGCTGTCGTGGAAAATGCAGCCATCCGTGAAATCTATCAAAAGGAATCTGTATTTTGAATAGATTATTGCACCAACTATTATAGCCAACTTTTCCTTTGCCAGAAGTGAAAACTTTTGAAATCTTGACTTGAAACAGTTGTGTCCGTATCACTGGTGAGTTCAGTGCACTTCATAATCCTGCGCAAATGGGACTTAGGCTACTGTATTTGCATGCCCACATTCACAGTCACATTTTATTAGGATAGATTAAGGTTCAGGCACACACTGAACCTGTCTCCTCTCTTTCATAACCTCAAATGTATTGAGGTGGTAAAATAAGTGAGGGATCATAGTTCTTGTGCCACCTCGTCAACTTTTCCTCCTATTTTATACCATCATTGAGAGTGAGTGCCAATACACCAATAATGGAACCGTTTAGAGCAATTTGGACTACCAGATAATTTTGTATTTTCTTCAAATTTACTCTGTGTCTCCTGTTTAAAGTCCCCCTTTACTCAAAAACAGTTTTTTATGTTAAGGTCCTCTAAAGTGTCTGACCTTGAATATACTAACTTGCATCTGTTCAGATTTTGTCACTAGAGAGCTGTTTTCACAATCCTCTACCAAAACCTGAGATTCAGACATACCCCGGGCCAACTAGATTTGGTACATCACATTTGACAGCCAATCCCATCGTCTGACGGGGTGCTGCTTTGCATATCATCAGCACCAGCTTTACCAGTCACTCTAGTGTTGGTTTGTTTTTTCAAAAGTCAACAAGACCAACTTGAAATGGCTGTTTCACATAAACAATATTACTGACTAAGAGATACACTGGAAAAAAAGTCATGGTTAGATGATCAACTACAATACAACTTTCCTGGTTCCTTATAGTCAGAATTGGTCTACACAAGTGTTTTATTTAAACATATCAAATCATATCAGAACAACTCTATATGACTGCTTCACGTGAATAATATTAGTGTAACTAAGCGATCTACTGAAAAAAAGTAATTTTTTTTACCAGGATAAATGATCAAATATGACATAATTTGGACTTTAAAGGTGAACAATAATTATTTTTTAATTTACATTTTATTTAATAAAATTTTATTTAAGTTCATTTTAATTTTAATTTAATTTATATTTATATTGTCCAAGTCCTATAGTCATTTCTGGTGCAAGTGTGCAGTTATGTAAGTTTTGTCATACAGTGGATTTTTTTTTTTTGAATTTTTTTTATAAATTATACATGTCAACTAGTTGTGTCTGCTGAGTGCTGAACAGTTTTCCATGAAAATGTGTGTTAGAGGGAGAACACAGAAAAATAGGACTTACAGAGAAATAGCTGCCTACAACTCAATCAAAAACACACAATTGTATGTTTAATACTGTAGATTAGTAATCACTAACCTGTAATATGATATATATGCCGCAGTTTGATTGTGTCTCTATGTATTGCTGAACTAAACACTGAGGTCATTGACCTGAATTGCAAATTACAGTAAATACTTTGATCTCACCCAAGAATGCATGAACGCTATTATTCTTATTATCCTCAAGATAATACTAAATGTTTGGAATGTCCTGGAATGTTTTTTGCATGTAACGAGTCAGATTTATTCATATCAAAAACTGGAACAAATGAATATCTATTGACGACTTCAGTCTAAAAATATTGGGAGCAGTAGTGGCGCTCAAAAGCCACGTTGGTTGCACCCTTGTGTGTTTGCACCAGTTCTGTTTATCACTATTTAGCCAACTGTGAACGCAGAGTCCAAGCTTGGGTGTTGATTTAACCCGCCAGCCTCTGATTCTTTAACAGTGTGCACTAATCCACTGCACATACGGTAGTCTAAGACATGAGAGCATTCTTTGGTAAGGTGACCTAGTTCTGGTTGCATGCCTACTCCCTGGGCTACAGCAAGTCGATGTGTTCAGCCGGCAGCATGCCACGACCAGCCTGTCTATGATCTGATGGGGTGGCGGGCAAAATCTCCTCACTTATTCTCTTTTAACCCCCACCACCCCTTTTGTTCTCCTGTTCCCCCTTTTTGTTGGCGCTGTGCGGTGTCAGGCCCGGGGGTGGATATGGGAGCCAAGGCATCGTTGGTGGGGGCTTCGACGCTCACTCCATCTCCCACTCTGGAGAACATCCAGGCAGCGTATGAAGATGGAGAGTTGGACACCGCCAGTGAGCTGATCCAGCAAGCCTGCTGTGTGGAGTGCAGCGCAGGGAGTCCCCGGATCGACGGGGTGAGTAGACTTAAAAATAAACACGGCCATCGCCTTTACAACCGCTTTCTTCATCAACACGTGACTTGTGTAATGTGGGTGGTAAACCAGGCTTGGGTAAGCTGATGTTGACTTAATATTGTTTTTTAAAAAAATCACATTTTGGCCAGTCAGTGTCATCCACCTCTGATGTGATGTGTTTGATGCTGGTGGCTTGATTACATATTTCATGTAAAACAAATCAATATTTTACTGGTCCCTTACGGGAAGACTGACCTTCACCCTCATTGATTTGATCAGTTTCCACACAAGCATGCATGAATATGGTTTTATTATTATTATTAGTAGTTGTAGTAGCAGCAGCAGCAGTGGTAATAATTGTATGAATAGAAGTGATATTAGCATTAGTATTTCATGTATTTCCTTTTTTTCTCAATGGTGAGCTTTCATGTATGGAGGTCTGGGATGTAATTCTACGGGAAACCCTGAATACTCTGAGGGAGTAAAGCAGTGAATGGATATAAAGTTGAATATCAGCACAAAGACTGGCTGTCGGCAGCTTGAAAAAAAAAAACCCTTTGTGTTCTTAGTACTGGCAACAGTACCTGTATTGGCCCTCAGAAACCCATTTCACTGAAGCTCTGACTGTGCTAACTGTCTACTAAAAGGAAAATACTGTATACCTGTACCTGTCATTTGGAATATTTGGAGCTGATACTGGAAAAAGTTAAAGATGCTGAATTCAGGCATAAAATATTGACTATTAGCAATGTCAGCCTCCAAAATCGTGTATTGGTGGAATGGTGGTGCAAACAGAAAATGACATGCATCTGTTGTCAAGACAGATCTTGTCTTTCCTGATGTATCCCAGTGTGTCAGTGTGGGTCTGCCGCTGAGATAGCATCGTTGGGCGGCTGAACTCGCCACTGTGATGCACAGTGTTTCCTGCAGTGTTTCACTGTACGCAGTGATGTTTTGAAGAGTGAGTGGGTGTCCTGGGCTTGTTGTTGGGAATGCATCCTTTCCAGGCATCATGGGAGATCTGCCCTACTTCTGCCTGCACTAACATTAACATACTGGGTTGTTAATGAGCCTGGATCTCAACAGACAGGAGAACTGGAAGAGAGAGTGTGAAAAATAGAAGAAGCATTTTGATGGAAGTGAAAGGTTGTGGTAATGTTGTAATGTAATGTTGGAAATTAGCCTATGGCTACAAACTGGCATATTTACATGTGAAATGTT
Source organism: Myripristis murdjan (assembly GCF_902150065.1). Classification (NCBI taxonomy): domain Eukaryota; kingdom Metazoa; phylum Chordata; class Actinopteri; order Holocentriformes; family Holocentridae; genus Myripristis; species Myripristis murdjan. The sequence continues at coordinate 3,195,144 of NC_043982.1, forward strand.
TATCAGTATGCACTGTCCCTTTTAAATAAATAAATAAATAAAATAAATGTCAGGAATTTTTCTTTGATGGAACCGCTGAGCTTACTGAAAAATTCTATGATTGACTCAGAAAAATCCTGACTGATCTTTCTAGGATGTTTCCTCTACTTCCTGCTTGCTGAAAATTTTCAGTCACTTTTCATACATGGCATGCCTTGTACCCTTGTATTTGAAAATCATTAGAAGAAGTTATTTGGTTTCAGGTCAGCCTGTGCACAATCTTACATAAACATGTCTCATTTACACAAGAAATGTATTGAGAAGTAAGAAGATTAGATCATATTTAAGAAAAGTTACACCCTTTGGAGGTCAAGTGATTAGGTGAGGCCAAAATGAAATTTCTGCTTGCCAAACACATCTAGTGAAAAGTTCTGAAGTTCTGAACTAAATTCAGTCTTTTATAATGGTATCAAAGTAGTGCTGAAATTTCACTCGTGCAACACTGAGAATGAGGCAGGAGGAAGGTGGACTCACCTCATTGTCTTGAACACAGCCTGCTCTACTTGGTCGGCTGCCACAGCTGGCTCAGTGTCCTTCAGACATGGATTTGAATTGGGTCCGTCATGTTGTACCTAAAGAGCTTAGGCCTGTCGCTTTGCACGCCAGCCGGTGTTCAACTGAAAAGCTGCCTTTGTGTTTGACCACCCAGAGCAGGATCCTGTAGGATTCTGCAGCACTTATCAGATCCTGTATACTTGCCACATCTTGATGCTAGTCAGAAAAAAAATTACATACCACTGGTGTGGTGTGCGTTACTCGCAGATGCAGAAGTGCCAACTGTGAATTTTTCTGTTCTCACCTGATTGAGCCACTGGAATTTGCAGCATCTCACAGTTTGTGGCTGCAGTGACAGGAAATTCATGAATTCATTCTCCATCCCACGCCTGAATCAGGATGTATGAATTGTGTTGCTTATCCTTTGTCCCACTAAGCGTCAGGGTATTCATTGTGTTCTGTTCCCTCACCACATAGCCATCTTAGTGGGAAAAACAGCTACAGCCAAAAAAATTAAATTGTAGTATAGTTTAATAACTGCTGTGAAAAAGGGCTATTACAGGACTTTTTGGGGACAGTGATGGTCTTCCTTGCTTTTCTTAGGTATAATTTTCCCCTTAGACTCCTGAGGACAGCATAATTGCACCTTGACTTAACTTGAATAAAGGAAGTGTAATTTCTAAATAAAAGTATCAACTTATTTGTAAGAGAGTGGCAGGCATGTAAATGATAGCGGCCACTTCTGTTTTTATTGAGCGCTAGTGTATTCATTGATAGTTGCAGTTTTAATGTCAGAAGCATGTAATCTTACTTGTGTACAGCCTACTAGGATTGCTGCAGTGCTGCTCATATGGGTGACAGGAGATAACATAGTTCCTCTTATAGTAATAGCTATACTTGAGTGTTTGAACTGATCAGTTACAGTGGAGAATTTAGAGAAGCCGTTGGAGCGATTTGCACACGTTTCCTCTTTTGTGCAAGGCGAAAGCTCGTTTTCATTGAGATTGATTTGTACTGTATGGAAATGAGATGAGTCACTGCAGTTTTGTCAACGGTACATGTGTTCAGAGATTGATCTGCCTTCCACTGAATATACAGCATATACCTAGTGCCTAACAGAAGTTATGTTGTCTGCAACATTACAGCTACAATATCTGTAGTGCTCTTTCTTTATTCTCTAGGCAATAAAAACAAATCATAATGCACTTATGTCTTACTCATAAGGACTTATGAGCTAATGCATTATGATCATACTTGTAAAACACTTTTACACACTATTACATAACAAGTTTTCAGAGTTTGTAAAAAGTGCCCTTATAATGCACTATAGATAATGCACCTGTAATCTTAGACATTATTACTGAGTTGACATGTTGTTGTTGTCTAGTAATCATAATCAAGAAATTTATGTATAAGCCCATTTCATCTTTGTTTGTGGCAAATAAAAAGACAGAAAAACAGATTTTTGGTATTATTTAATTTTTGCAGCAAAATCAGCTTCTACAGTATAGTAGTAAAATATGGCTATGTATTAGAATACCAAACATTCAAACATTTTAATGACAGAGGTATCTTCGCTGGATGTGATATATATCTGTTTGAACAGTTGAGGATCTGTTTGCTGCAAAGGGATATTGTTCTGATTGTTCTGATGATGCAGCAGCACTGGTTGGGTCGGAGCTAAATTACATGACAGAGATAAAAACACGTGTACATCTTGTGGTTAATTTTTGCCCTGTCGGATCTGTAGCTCTGTGAGGATGCAGGGTCAGATGCACAGTTGTTGAAGGATACATTGGGATACATCTGACTCAAGGTGTTTGGTGTCAGAGTCAAATATCTGTCACTTGAAGAATGTGACACATACTCTGAAACTTAATTTATTTGTAATAAACCTGCTTTTTATCCTATTATATCCAGTTGTTTTTCCTTTTATATGGTCATTATTGTTATCATTATCTTGCAGTGCTTCCCTGCTTCAGTTGTATTACCTACATTTATTTTATTGTGATGGTTGCTTTTCTTGAAGCAGCTGGTAAACTCTGTGCCAGTGCACATTTTATTGACTAAAACTATGACAATGACAATGACAATGAGTATTTGTCAACGACATGTTCTCCAGGACTAAAACAAGACAAAACTATAAAATTAGAACAAAATAAACATTAGACAACCTTTGACAAAAACTATGAAATATGATGACATTTTCATCAGCAAAAAAAAGACAAAAATGCTGACTTCACTATTGATATTATGATGATGATGAGTGCAATATAAAAGCAAAAGCCAGATAAAACATAAAGGAAGCTATAATGAGGAATGTGGATCAGTCTATTTATAAAGGTCATTAACAAAATTAACAAAATGTTAGGGATAAAATTAAAACCAGCTCAGAATTGGCTGTCAGAATTAACATTGATCTAAGCCCAATCCAAATGAAATTTATCATTATAAATTGTTTTCTGGACCAAAACCGGTTCAGGACTAAATTTGGTGTTTGTTTGTTTGTTTGTTTGTGTGTGTGTGTGTGTGTGTGTGTGTGTGTGTGTGTTTTCCCTCTTTTTCTCACACTTTAGTCATACCAAATTCCAGAAACTTGTGTTTAACAGTGCTTGTCACTGCTGCCCCCTGCTGTTGGTGTGGGGAGGGTGCAGACTCCCACCTCTGATGTGTTTCAAGAAATTGACTCCCAGTGACTCCGCAGTGAGTCCAGGGCCCATTTCAGGTGGTTCTTATGACCGTCACAGTCAGCCATTATTTCCTGCTAACAAAACAATAAATCTGCCCACATGATGGCATTCAGCCTCTCACCATCTCAGTTGCTTGGAGCAATCTGCAGTGTGGGGCTCCTCTCTGAGCAGACATGTGACCGATACAGCCAGTCAAGGTGATGATAAGCAGGCTCGTCTTATTCCCAGGTTGCTGGTTGTCGGTGACCTCACCTCCACCTATCTTTGAATGCCTTTTTGCCAAATTGAAGAACCAGACCCACAACTTTTGATTTTGCATGTTTAGTGCAATATCTACAAAATATATAAACTTCATGTTTTTGCTAAGCTTTTCACAAAGCAAGCAGTCGCATTTTAGAACTCTGATATTATTTTTCTTACCTTTTATCCAGCCACTGGTTTCCATTCATTCCACTACGAATATGAAAATGAACTATCAGAGACTTCAGACATTCTGCGTACCAGTATGCCATCATCGTAATACTCGTCCACATTAGTTTTCCTTAAAGCAGCAGCACTTTTGTGTCTTGATGACTTGAACTTGGGCAGAGTGAAATGGTTCCTCTCCTACAAAATAGTCCCTGGGGAAACGTTTGCTTTACACAACCAATTACCAGTTCTGTGGTTTATGAATGGTGACGACTTTGTTTGCCGCAGAAGCAGAACATTAAAAGGTTGTAATTTAACCAAAAATCCAAATTTGAAAATGGAGGGATGTTGATTATCTGTTGTGAGGTCTGTAGTTCCCCCACATGATTTGCAAAATGGTTTGTCGCAATGTAAAATGTGGGTCAATTGAAGTAAATGGTCCAAACATTCAAAATCACTAGTATAATCCTTGTTAATGTGATGTTAGAAGAGACATTCAAGTGGGATGACATCTTGCTGTAACTTGGAAGTGTTCATACATGTAACTTTTTGGAACACCACATCCAAAATTATTTGTATTCGTACATCTAAAAGTTACCATAAATGCCTGCAGCTGATTGTATTAGCGTTCCTATATCTGATTATTTTGATGTTTGTAATATTGAACGATTGGTGAATTCCCTGGTATGTTTATCACTCATATGGTGGTTCCACAGTTCATGACGTTAAGTGGGGGATGTCTGGGCCTGTCAAAAAAATTCTCATAGTCTGCTTGTAATCATTAAGATTCTGAATCATACCCTGCCTACTCTGGGGCAAACATCTTGTGTTGATTACATTCTGGGACAGATTTACCTGGCGTAAACTGAAATGAGTAGAAATGGGGTCCAACTGGTCACCGGTGGAGGCCATTTGAGGTCAGAGATTGCTTAATGGTCCTTTTATCTTTGACGTAGGTGCGTCTCCTGTGTGTGGCCACCCAGCACGGCGATCTGCAGAGTGTGTGCTACCTCCTAAAAGATGCCCATGTGACTGTACCCCAGGAGCCGTCGGACAACAACCCAGCCATCCTTGCAGCTCACTATGGCCATGCCAGCTTGGTCAAAGAACTGCTGGACTCTGTACCTGGTAGGAAGAACGAGGATTAGGTTCATCAGTGGACACATTGCAGGTCTTTAATTGATTAACACCAGCCTGTTATTAGTAAAACGCCACAAAGACACAACAGCCTGTGCAGTAATAGGGTCAAACTGGTTAAATGGGAGCAATCCTGGACTTTTTGATTGAACATCAATGTTCATGAGTGTCATCCACCTCTGATGTGATGGACATGATGCAGTTTGAATGATTAGAAAGTGATTTAGTATTGATCAATATTGCAACTGTTGTCTATGGGAAGGCCATAATCTTAACTAATTCTAACATCGTTGTGGATGAAATTGCACAGCACACATGGCTGTGTTGATCAGACATCAATACAGTGTTGAATACTTGGGATTGATTTGCATTGAAACAGATATCTAAAGATATTTATTATCAGTACAAAATAAGGGCTATCAATCCAAAAAATATTAGTGTTGACCTTCAAAAACCTTTCAACAAAAACAAGAGGAATGGGAATATTAGTACTAGTTTTTGCTGTAATGGTGGTAGTAGTCTGTTGTGTTTCTTTATGAACCTCCCTGACTTGTTTTGGTCTCTGTGCCAGGTCACTGCCTGAGGAAAGATCTGTTGAACTGGATGTTGGCGACAGCTTGCCAGCAAGGGCATCTGGAAGTGGTTCGGCTGCTGGTTCACAGTTACGATGCTGATGCCAAGGACTGTGCCATCCACAGTGATGAGTTTGCCGTAATTACCGGCCTGCCACTTTACGCGGCTGCACGAGCAGGTAGATGGGGGATGGCACATGACTTGCCTCTGGATTGTCCTGAAAGTGTTATGTTCACGTAGAGCGCTGCAGACGGTGTGAATATGGACACTCTATAACACTATCAGTTCCACTTCACTGATACACAATCACTTCATCAAAACATCCCAGTTGCTGCAGTGTCCTCTGCATTTTGTGATGTTGCAGCCTGAATTCAAAATGGATTAAAGCTGGAATCTATATGTGTGCACCATCGCCACAAAAACAACAACTCAAATCCTCCAATGTGGATCCAACACATTAGGCTGTGTTCAGATGAAGCTTTATGAAGTCCTTTTCAACAGAAAGGTATTCTCTGGTGCTTCAGCCATGTTTGCGTCCACATGCGACATGCACTCTTCAAAGTTGAAACCCTGTCTACTTTCACATGGATTGTGTCTATCTAGCTGCATTCAACAACAAATATAAGAGCAGCTCCTTCTGTAGTCCCATCAGATACAGAATGCAATTAGAAAACTTTGACTGAATGCAACCTTAGACTACACTGCATTTTTCTCTCTTGACATTTAGTGGCAGTTTGGAGGGAAAGTAGCAACAATATTTTAAAGGGAATTCATCCTGTGCGGATTGCTTATTAAATTTCACTGCCAGCCTCTGCTATAGTTCTGTACTTAGTCATTGAGGAGCATCAGAGCGAGTGCTCAGTCCAGCTTTCATATTGTCTGTGTTTTCTGTTGCAGGCAATGAGGAGATAGCCTGGTTCCTACTGGAAAATGGTGCAGGCTTCTCCTCATACACCCTGATGGACCACCCGGCCTTCAGCAAACAGCTGCTCAGACAGAAACTACAGGAGGCCTCCAATACAGAAGGAGAGGAGGTCTGTGCTATGTTCATGCAAGTGTTGAATTATTAAATTTCATTGATTTTCTTGACTGTGAACAAGTAGCCTCTTCATACCTTTTCTGTCTGAGTATTTTTAGAGGTCAGTCGTTTTTACTTAAAAGGACCATATCAGAGGTTCTGCATATTTAGAGTAATAGCTTCAAAATGTATTTACCTTACTCCTAATCTTTTCCCAAAGCAAGCAGTTAGGGTTAGAACTAATTTTTCCTCTCCTTTCCCTTTTATTCGGCCATTCGGTTTCCATTCATTCCACTACGATATGATAATGAACTTTCAGAGACTTTCTTAACTCCAATATTCCATCACCATAATAAAGTCGAAAAAATAATCCCCAGGGAAACATTTTCTTTAATCAGCCAATTTTCAGTTCTGTGGTTTATGAATGTTTACAACTTTGTTAGCCACAGAAGCAGAACATTATAAGGTAGCTGTTAAGGTGGCTGTAAAAATTTTTGTTGCAGTGTAAAATGTGGGTAAATTGTAGTAAATGGTCCAACATTCAGTATCACTGGTATGGTCCTTTAAAGCTGCTTTAACAAAGTTTTTGTTGTTGTTGTAAAAATGTGCCGGTTTTTCTGCCTAAATCACAAACCTTCCATGCCTTCTAAGTGAGAGGATGATTAGAGAACAACATACAATTTGCTAAATTTTAAAGTCACTGCTTGTATTTATTTGAAGTTCTGCTAACATGAATATAAGGGCAGGTTTTTGAGCATATTTCAGAATTTCAATATATTCTCAAGCATAATATAAAAATCTTAAATGAGACATTTTCAGAACAGCTCTGATCAAAATTAGAGAACACTTTCAGATACCTCTCAGTTATTGGTGTTAATCTGGCACCTGGTGATAATTTACTTAATTGTCGGACACACCCTATTGATCTGGCAGCTCTCCTGGTTACTTTGCAAGATGGCAAGCTGCTCTAAGGTGACTGAAACCCTGCGACAGCAGGTTGTCCAGATGAAGGCGAAAGGGATGACCCTCTCAGCCACTGCAAGAGAGGTTGGGCGTTCCAAGTCTGTGATTTCAAGAATATTGAAACTTTATAAGGACACAGATTCATTTAAGTCCCCCAAAAAGGCTGGTCGTCCACGCAAAACAAGTGCACGAGAGGACTGGATTATGCAAAGACTCATTGGGGAATCGGTTCAACACTGCAGCTGGAATTGTTCACCAGTTCAGTGCTGAACACAGCAAGGATCTGTCTCAGCACACAGTGTCACACCGTTAAGACAATTTGGACAGAAAGCCCACTCTGCAGTGACCAAACCTCTCATCAGCAGAAAGAATAAAAAGGCTAGACTTGCCTTTGCTGAGGAGCATGTTGTGTGGACAGAGTGCACTTCAGTGATGAGAGTAAATTCAATTTGTTTGGGTCTGATGGGAAACATTATGTTCGGTGTCAGACTGGGGAAAGACTGAACCCAGAGTGTGTAAAGAAGTCAGTTAAATTTGGAGGAGGAAGTGTCATGGTTTGGGGGATGTTTTCTGCAGCAGGAGCTGGGCCTCTTGTACAGCTACATGGCAGGGTGAATGCAATGCTTATGTGAACCTCCTTCGGCAACATGCAGTACCCTCACTGCAAGGGCAAGACAATGCCCCTGTCACAAAGCAAAACAGGTCAAGCAGTTCCTTGAAGCTCAGAAAATTGAAACAATGAAATGGGGCCAGGCCAGAGTCAAATCTAAACCCAATAGAGAATCTCTGGAAAATCCTTGGCGACAAAGTAATGGCTAAGAAATCCACTACAGCTACCGAACTGTGGAAGAGACTGCAAGAAGAAGAATGGACCAAGATCAAACCAGAGCAGTGTGAGAAACTAGTGATGTCCTGTGGGCGCAGATGTGCTGAAGTCATTCAAAGAAAGGGCCTCTACACTTCCTATTCATTTTTGAATCCTATAGCCCTAAGAAAGCATTGTTTAGATCTTCTTTTCTGACACAATGGTCACTGTTCTCTAATTTTGCTCGCTGTTTTTTTCACAAAATAAAGGTTTTTGTTGAAGTGCCTTGGTTATTTAAATAAACATGCTAGTACAGCAGTGGTATAGCCACAGCTGATATTCTATCAAAGTCTGGACAATGAAGAAAAACAATATTGCAGAATATATCAAGTATTAATAATTTGTTCTCTTAATTTTGATCTCCACTATAGTTGGTCCTCTGTTTCTCACCATGCAGTCTCTGTCTCTGCAGGCTTTCAGTGTGTGTTGGAGCGGTCTGCTGCTACCGTGGCTAGAACTGGACTGGTTCATGGATGTTTCCTCTCGGATCACTCACTTGGACCTGTCGTCCAACAGCCTGACTGCCCTGCCCTCCGTGGTGCCCTGGGGTCTCATCCAGCTCCAGTCTCTGGATCTGTCCAACAACCTACTGAGAGAGCTGCCGGCTGCCCCCAGCTCCCAGGAGGTCATCTGCTCCAGGTAGACACACCATTGCAGACTCATTACTCCCAGAATCCCTGAAAATAATACTGATGTGGGAGGTTAGATGGGAGGGAAATGTTAAGATGCAAATGGTAGCCCAATGTGTAGGTACAGACAGATATCATATGGTATCAGTTATCACCTCTGACACGATGGATATTATGCAGTTTGCTCAGTTACATTTATTTGTGGCACACCTAATTAATGCTATGCATGGTGTCTGTTGGCATTGATTCTAATTACTAATTTTAAATGGATACCACAAATGTATGCATGAAGATTATTATCATCCTAGTTTTCAACTGTGTTTTGAGTAATATCATTATTATTCTTTTGAAGCATACCGGGGCCTGTAATATGCAATGAAAGTCAAAATGCTGTCGTGGAGACTTTTCCACTCTGAAAAGAAAACCGTTCTGGAGGAAACACTGAATACTTGGAATATTTTTGGTGTGAAACTGTTTTTTGTCATTGTGGGCTTTAGGGAGTGTGGTTTGCTGACTTTGATTTTAACAAATATGTCAGGCATGAGAATATGCATCGGAATTCTGCTGTCTTTTTTTTTTTTTTTTTTGCTCTGAATGACCTTGGCCATTTAAAATTTCGCCTGCTGCAAGACACTGAAATGCAAAAGCATACACGGAACAAAAATTTTGCTCATGCTGATTTTGAACTGTATTTAGAGTGTAAATACAGGCAGTGATTCTGAGAGCCTTTCTCAGGGTTCTTAATGGAAATGTACTGCCCGTTCATGTAGGAACCACTTAAACTGTGTATTTACACCGTCAACCAGCCTTTTCAGACCTAAAATTCCTGTACTGGTATTACAATTCAAAGCCCCTTTTTGGGCAAAACATATTCATATATAATTAAACATAGTCAGTCTCTCACACAGGATGTTGCCTTCCTTGTTTTTCTCAGTTTATTTATCGTTTCTCTCTCCTCTTCTGTCTTGTTTTATTTTGAGCAGCATTTCAAAAAAGTAAAGCTGCCTATTTATTTCAGTAGGCAATGTGGTAGAATCAAAGCACTGTCGAGACCTAGTCCAGTGATTATATTGGACGTTTGTGTTGCTTTCTTGATCTGGGCTTCCACTAATTGTTTGCCTTGTGACGATTGAGAGGAAGCCAACGCTGTGAGATTGTTGATTCTGAAAATCTCTCTCACCTACCCCATTTCTACTCATTTCAGTTTATGCCAGGTAAATCTGTCCCAGAATCAGCTGACCTGCCTGCCATCTGGGCTTCTCCATCTGACGCGAGTCCAGAGAGTCTCTGCTGCCAAGAATCAGCTAACATCCCTGTTTGACATCCCTCCTGGTACGCATCAGCCCAGGTTAAATTGTATTCATAGGTTATGTGTTTATGTCTGCATGTATCTCCCTCCCTCTCTCCTTCCCTTTGTCCTCTGCACGAACATGAACCCCTTGTTGCTGATTGGCTGGAATAGTCTTGTGTGGCCTGGTGCGAGACACTTTTTTTTTTTTGCCACTCCGCTCTATTTTCACTGGCTAACAGCAGCACACTGACAGCTTAGCTTGTCTATTCAGAGAAGCGGTATCACTTCGGCTTATTTTTCATATTCAATCTATGTTATCACAGGCATACTCCTGCTCATTCATTGGTAGTTGAATTGTTAGGTCTGTTTGATAAGTGATTTACATTTTTAAAACAAATAATAATTTAACATATTGTTAAATTATTGGAGTCAAGATTACTGGTAAACATCTACTCCTTCAAGATAATTTATTATGTTCTACAACTCATAAACATACACTAACACTACATACCAAGTGTTTGAGCAACATATCTCCTCTGGGCTACAAAAGATCCATAGTAAAATTCCCCCATTTGCATACATTTAATCACTTTGATTATTAATTTGTAAGCATTTTTATCACTTCCATTTTTTTCAGTTACCTTTTGTTACTCCCACTGCTAAGATTTGTGGCTTACAAAACTCACTTTCTCTTCCATAATCTATTTTAGAACAATGGATTCAAAGTGATTTGAATTACCAACAGTTGAAAGCATTATTTGCTGTTGATTAAAAATCAAACCAGATCATTTTTTTAAATTCTTTTTTTGTGTCCTACTTGTTCCTTGCATTGTGTTTAGCCACTAACTGGATTGGACTGCGTAAACTGGAGGAGCTGGACGTGTCTGATAACTGTTTGAGCAGTCTGCCAACGGCCGTGATGCACTGTTTCAAATCCCTGAGCTTCCTCAATGTCTGCAGGAACAGACTCACCACTTTCCCCGACCCCTGGGCTTGTCCACTGGTGAGGATATAGACCGATACATTAAGTGATAATGCAGAAAGTATAAATTTGTGTTTTACTTTTATTTGGCATAGACTAGCCAGTCACTGTTGTCCACTTGTGATGTAATAGACATGATGCAGCTTGTTAAATGACTTTTCTGGTGTAGAATTGATCAGTATTACACTGCTGTGGGAGGTTCTTAATTTGAGTTATTCAGTTTTGTTTTTTTTTTTTTATTTGTTTGTTTGTTTTTGCCATGAAAATGATCAAAGTTACATATATTTAAGATAAGCACAAAATTTTGGTAAATGTCCTTTAATGGACTGGTGACATCTCCACCGTATTTCTGCTTTCTAATGGCAGTTTTTCATCATAAATATCAGTATCTGCCTTGTAAAAGCCGTATCAGTCAAGGAATGATTGAGAGAGAGGCTGCAGTGTGTAGTGAGATGATCTGAACCTGTAACACACTTTGTCCTCCGCTGCAGAAACAATGCAAGGCTTCTTCCAATGAGATTGAGAGTCTTCCCAACACCATTAGCATCTTCTGGAGGACACAGCTGCTGGAAGTGGACTTCTCTGAGAACAAGCTGAAGGAGCTGCCTTCGTATATATTTGAGCTGGAGGTAGTTATGATTATAGGATTATGCTGATGACTAAGTTCTTGTAAGGAGAATTAAACCTTTCATTATGATAGCTGCTTCAAACTGCAGTGCTATGACAAATTTAAATCCATGAATTCATTTAAAATAATTTAATTAAAACACTAGAAATAATTTACAATTAAACTATAAATGACTATATTTCAATTAGTTGAATTTTAACAGCTGTATGAGTAAAAACAATATCAGTCATTGCAGCTGGAGACAAATTCTGGTCAGGTCCTGAGAGGCAGTTCATAGTCTCAAACCGCACAGATAAACACATGTACACTCGCATAACAGTATATAAAGCACTCACACTCAAATTTCTGTAATCTCTTAAAACACCTCAAGAGGGCACTGCTGCAATGCTACACAGGACATGTTGGTCAGTGACTTTGCCCTCTCGTTCTACAGGCTTTATTTTAAAAGAGCCAGATGTGGTACTGATACTCAGTTTACCACCCAATAAGTGATAAGAACACAAACACCAATATCATCCACATGCACTCACAGCGAACACTCAGCATTACCCTTATTGACTTCTATCTAACTATCTATTTATCTATCTATCTATCTGTGTGTATGTATGTATATTTACACACTTTATATCATAGTTTGTATAAATTAGATCAAACTCATACACCAAACTACCAGGCTTGTCCACATGGAATGTGACTTTCCACTTAGCTGCATTGGTGCAATCAGTTCACATTGTCCTAGATGACTCAACATAGTTTAGGTTCAAGAGCTAAAGAGCTGTGGAGCCAACAATCTACCAGAGACACGAGGATAATTATGGAGTCTGTTTCTTAACAGCTAAATTGACTAATAGACCAGTTACTGAAAACTCTGAAAACATAACTGTCATATCTCTGTCCTTCTATGGTCCTCCCTGCCAGGCTCTGGTCTGCTTGAGACTGTGTGGGAATCAGATTGCGACTCTCCCAGCCCCAAATAAGTGGAAATGCTCCCAGCTCAGGACCCTTGACCTTTCCAAGAACCAGTTGGGGAAGTAAGTGCATGCTTATATATCTATACTGTAGCTCTGCTGAAGCTCCACAACCAGCCCATTCACCACAGTGTTCAGTCAGACCTAATCTATTAAACCAGAAAAGATCTGAGCCTCAGCAGCTTGGGAGACAGTGTATAAAACGGTCTGTAATTCCTAAACAGTTAATGCCATATTTTTGTCCAACTCCTTAAATTAAAGCTGATCTCATCTTCAATCACGTCTTGATTACTCCATTTCAAATCCACTGTGGTGGTGTACAAGGGCAAAATGATGAATATTGTGTCACTGTCCAAAGACTTATGGACCTAACAGTATAATGACTTTGTCACATTATGTAATAGGTCAGTTTTGTTCATGATTCATGTCATGGTTAGACTGGTTTGGTGATATATCTTGCTCATACTGTTCTTTTATTAAAAATCAGGCATGACCTGGCCTGTATCTGTGTTGGAAACCTGATCAGTAATATACGTCTTTTCAGTTGGAGACCCTTAACCTGATTCTGATATCCAAACATCTAATATGAATTCCACACTATGCGTGACTATGTTACTATTATTTTTATAACTGCCTTAACCCATGCATCAAAGGCTTAACATCTCTCCACAAATGTTGCTTTTCAAATTTAAAATGCAGATATGATTATTGAGTGCACACAGACAGTAGTTTTGCTCAAATTACTTTTTCTGAGAGTATCTTTGCAGTTATCAACATCGTGAAACATCTAGTAACTTAGAGAGTTTTGGTTCTTTGATGGTCCAAAAGCTGTTTCAGAGGCCTTTCCATGCTTATAACAATAAAATTCAGAAGCAAACACTGAATACTTGTAATTTTTAAAATATTTTTGGGGAAATTTAAATAGTCATCTGAAAGATTTTTCAATATTGTCACAAAAGACAAAAAATATTGGCATCAGTATCAGGCTCTGAAAGCCTTTGCTGGTTGAATCTCTTAGTTTCCACAGGTGTTAAAGATTCTGGGTGTGACAGTTTGATTACATGAAGGTGCCCCTTTGTTTCAACAAAGCAGTGTTTGTTGGTGGCACATGATGGATTAAACACGAGGTGATGAGCTGCATTCTCATGTGATTAGCAACATGATCTGTTTGGCCTTTTTGTGAGTGTGTTCACCTTATCTGTGTTCAGCAACTTTTATAGTTAATTGATGTTATCATTGATGCGATTGAGAACTCATGAATGAATTTTGAATGAACCTGAAAGTAGAATTTTTGTCCATATAGACCCATATGGATTTCCTTTATTATTAGGTACAGACATGATGTGCAGCAAAGATGGGATTTGGCATCTGCATAGTCTCTGTCAGAGGCTTTGAATAAGAAATAACCCGAGAAAGGCTAAAGTGGATTAGAGGGGTCTAAGAGGAGGATGTCAAGCAGTCAGTGCTAGAGGGAAAATCTTATTTTCACCACCCTTTCCTCATGGGACTTTTGTACATTTTAGAAGTGAGGAGGTGACCAAATCCAAGAGGCTGGCCTTCCTCACTACATGGAACCGGAGAGACCCAGACCCAGGTAGCCACACCTGATACTGCTTTGGATACGCAGAGACACTGCATGTGCTCAGCACTGAGTCTGACTGTGCAGCAGACCTTTTTCACAGCAGCCGTTTCAAAATGAAACAGCAGATAGACACAAGTGTATCTAAGTGAAACTAACAAGTGAAACTAATTAAGCTTTTTAATTGTGTAATTAATGTTTTACTAAGTTTCTGGTCTTTTTTTATTGCTAATAGATTTTATTGATGTCATTTTCTGTCTTTTTCTGGGCATTTTCTGGTGACTTTTCTCTAAATTCCTGTTACTTTTTAATTCGTTTCTTGCTAATTTACTAATGATCTTTCTCCCGTGTTTTTGGAAAAAAAAAAGTGAATTTGCTCAGGTTTAAAAGGTTTAAAAATCAATTTATATCCAGTTAGTGTTTTCCACCTCTGATATGCTTATAATGCAGTTTATTTGAACATGTTAATAAAATTATTTTTTTTTAGCAGTATTTTGCATGAAAATGGTTCTGATGGAAAATATTCAATAGAGGCATAAAATATTGACCTCAGTCCAGAAAATAATCGAATTGTATTGACCTTGAAAATACTATTTTGGTAAAACTCCAGTGTCCAGTGTTCCACAGGCTCATCTGTGGTGCACTGCTACAATATTGGCATAAAATAAAAAGTTGGTCAGTGTCCAGAAATTGATTTAAATTCATCTCAATCGCCGTGCCTTATGCATGAATCACATCATGTCTGTTATTTGACGATGCTTTGATCAGAGAGCAGCGTTGCTCTCGTAGTGGCAGAGCATCCTGTTGTGAAAATGAAACTCAAAATTCTACAGTTTGCTTCAAACTCAAGTTGGTAGCTATTGGACACACAGTGACGTCCTTGAGTAAATGGTCAACCCGTGGGAAAACACTGATGTCCGTAATCCAGTTTTTATGCCATAATGAACTGTATCTGTTGGATGTCACTTACTCTGTGTGTGCTTGTGTGTCTGTACATTTGTTACTCTCGGCACGGCTCTCTCTTGGCAGTGTGTCCTATTGAGTTTCCCATGGTTCTTCGGGATTCACTGGAAGTGCTTCTCTTGAACGACAACCAGCTGGAGTGCGTTCCCCAGTCGGTGTGTGGTCTGCTCAACCTCACCGAGCTCTATCTGTCCAAGTGAGTCCCGCTGACCACCTCCCTCTCCCTTTGGATCCCTCCCTTCCTCACGCTGAACATTGTGTGACTGGAAACTAGTGATTAGTGAACATCGATTGATTTTTCAGGGGTGATCCGATTATTAGTAATCAAGGACACCAATAAGTTATATTTAGGGCTCGATATTCACTTGTAGTAAATTTGAAAATTACAGTGTGAGAATTTACAGTGTTAGATATGGCAGCACCAGTAATATGCATTTAATTCACATTATTGTGCAAAAAATACATGAAAATTACCAGAAACGTAAGGGGAACAAAAAACAAGACAAGAAAATTATATTACCGCTTGTTAAAATTAGTGATGTCCCGATTCGATCGTGTGATTGAAAATCGGGGCCGATCACATGATTTTCACCTGATCAGGATTGGGTGGAAATGATCAGAATTTTATTTATTTTTTTTTTTTTGGTAGTGTAACGCCACGCTGTAAACATTACACATTTTATGGCAAGCGGGGAGTAGGCCTAATATTCAGGCAACATTAGTCGTGGTGATACCTGTAGTAGGCTAACACAGGGCAAACATGTGGCTGGTGCCTCGGGACAGCGAAAATGTCTGCGAAAGTGTTTGCCAAGATAGCTGAATTTATCATGTTGGATGATTTTATTTTACAGATATCTTTTAGTGTTTTTATTTAAGACAAGATATTTATTTAAATTGTATTTGTTTATATGGTTATTTTGTGCTGCACCACTAAGCCATAAATAGATTTTGTTTTGTTTACTTGGTTTGAACCAATACTAAATAACAGAACTTGTGATAAAAGAGCCATATAAAAAGGTATCATGTTGGATTCTGTCGTTTAAATTTAAAAAAAAAAAAAAAAAAATTCCTTAAGGGACAACTTGGATGTGTTTTTTTTTTTTTTTTTTTCCTTAATGCATTGCCTAAGTATCGGATTAGACTCGGTACTGGCAGATACTCTAAATGAAATGACTTGGACTCAGACTCGGGGGCAAAAAAATGTGATCGGGACATCCCTAGGTAAAATGATATATATAAAGGTCAGAACAGTGATGTTGGATCAGATTTCATGTGTTCAAATGCTTGTGAAAGCCTTTTCATTCACCAGCATTTAAATCGAGTAAACCTGAAACAAAGATTGTGTCCCATCTGTCCTTAAGGCAGGTATGTGAGGGCAACACGCTACAATTTAGTGTTTTAGTCTTTCTGTCAGACTAACCCTAACCCTCACAAATCTACTGAAAAGAGAAATGAAAATTGTAACCGTATTATTGGAAATGTTTGTCCGCTCACTTTTATTCTGCAATCTTTGACTGAGTGGTTTTAATATCGCCCATCATGTAAATCCAAATGATGACACCAGTTATTGAGAAAAATTGGGCCTTCATATTCAGCGGGGACTGATAATGGGTCATGACCTACTATTGATAGTTATAGCAATAGTTGTGTTACGGGTTTTGGTTGTTATTGTGTCTCCATTTTTATTATGAATCTCTCATTACTGTTTTGACACTGCTTCAACATGTTGACAGTGTTGATCTTGCTGAATAAAAGACTAAATATAGATATACCAATAGCGGGAACCCATGTGGGCTGGTTCAAGTTGAGATTTCTCGAAACAGATGCAGACGAGCTGGTATTGCGTGGACCTTCCGAGCAGCTGTATCCAGCTGGTATATACAAGGCACAACTAGGTCAGCTCTCACAAACTCCCTGTCACAGAGATTGAAACGTTCAGGAAGTCCATGGATGCACACTGGTGCGGTGCTGCCAAGAAGGGATTTGTCCCCATCGCTGACACACACACACACACACACACACACACACACACACACACACACACACACACACACAGACAGTATCTGAGCGGTTGGAGTTTTGTAGGGATTGGCACCAAACATGAGGTCCTTTTTTTAAGGAAGTTCCAGGGTCCTTAGGAAAGTGATGAATACTATAATTTCACTGTAATTCAATAGAATATAGTCATTTAAAAAATATAAAAAATATTTTAAAAAATATAAAAAATTATTAGTATTAGTATTCAATATTTTCATTTGTTTTAGAATACATTCAATAAGACAATAAGCACATGCAAAAATTAGAAAATCATGGAGAAGTTCATTTTTTCTGTAATTTAATTCAATTTCCTTTATTCTAGATTCATTACACATAAAGTGAAACATTCCGAACCTTTTTTGTTTTAATTTTGATGATTACAGCTTACAGTTCATGAAAATCGAAAATCCAGTATTTCAAAATATTAGAATATTACATAAGACCAATGAAAAAGGATTTATAATACAGAAACATGAACGTGAAAAAAGTGTTTATTTATGAGCATGGAGGTGATCAGCCTGTGGTTCTGCTGAGGTTTTCTGGAACTGTTGTGTGTATTTGGAGGCGATTGATGTGAAAACTCTTGAGAATTCTTACTGTTTCTTCTCAGTTGGAAAAAGAGATCTGAAACTTCAGCTCACATTCTGTATGATTGAACTTGTTGCAAGTACTTGATTCTACCACATTTGATTGATGCTGTCTCCCATACTATGAACACAGTAATCCTGGTATCCGAGAGCTTCCACCAGAGCTCGGCCAGCTCTCCAACCTGTGGCAGCTGGACATTGAAGACCTGAATATCACCAATGTCCCTCCAGAGGTCAGGAAAGAAGGTACTGTCTAAACGCCCTTTAAAACCTGTGTTTGTAGATTTCTCTAGTGTCTTAATATGTGGCAAAAATCCAGGACTGATAAGGATGCCTCGCTAAACAACTCTGTAGATGCTATATGTCGTTTTGACAGAGGGATTTATTTACATTTTCAGGGCCTGCTACTACACATACAGCTCTTGGAATTATTCTATCTCATTTAATAACAAATCAAAAGATGCAGTGCATTGCATTGCAGTTTGCAAACTGGTTGGGTAGGCAGAGAAGGACTGAAACTGGGGGATGGTCGCATGTTAACGCTACTAAAGGAGTAGTAACATGGAAGGGGCGCAAGGCAGTAATTTCGCCTAGGGCGGCAACATAGGCAGAACCGCCACTGTGCACACCTCACAATCCTGGATTAGTTGCATGGCAATGACGATAATAAGAGAGAAGTGAGAAAGAAGAGAGAAACAAACACACAAAATAACACAAAAAGCACACACACACACACTCACACAAAGACAGAATGTGTCCTAAAGTACAACTGCATAAATGGCGTACATGAATACACTATCCTGCACACCTTACATTCATGACTTCCATGCTATGGCAACAGAATAAACAAAATGACACAAACAAGGAATACAGTCAACAGAAAAGGATGAAAAGAGGATGGGGGTTGGGGTGGTGGTAGAGAAGTGTGGGCCCACTAATCCAAGGTGTAGTTTGCATCAAATTCATTGGAGTAATAGTCTAAAAAGGGATGCCAAGTTTTTTTTAAAACCTTTTCAAAGAGCCCTGAACTGTGCATCTGATTTCTCTCCAGTTTGAGAGCTGTCATTATGTCACTGACCCAGCGTCAATGAGATGGACGGGTAGGGGATTTCCAGCTAAAGAGAATAAGCCGGTGGGCAGTAGTGTTGAAAATGCCATTAGATCTGATTGGTGTCTGGATATCCCGCTGTTGCTAGGGGCAACCTCAGATGTTGCGATAATAGGATCAGGGACAACTTTTTATTTATTTATTTATTTATTTATTTATTTTTTACCTATGTTGGAGAATGCGTTAAACATCTCTGAACAAAATGTGTACAGTTGTGGGTATGTCAAAAACATACGGCCTCGAGTAGTAGGGGGCCTGATGGCATCTGGTGCACTCTGGCTCTGAACCAGGGTATATCTGGGCTCGTGTGGCTTTTTTGTTGTTGTTGTTGTTGTTGATGTTGATGTTGTATACTCCTTTTGAATTGTAAAGTGTTTTGAGACCATGTCGCATGGTGATTCTACACTTTAAATAAAGATTAAATTAAATTTTTAAAAAAATTACAGACATGCAGGTGGTTAAGTACCTTGAACTGTAACAATCCGTGCCTGCTCAGAAATTATTTAACGTGACTTTGGTTAAATGTCATCTGACCTAAATTTGCTCCTCTTCTCAGCTGGCAGTGTGGTGATGTTGTGGGGAAAAAAATCTTTTTGCAAGCAGATTTAACCATCACTGATTAGTCTGTCGTTGTCTGGATGGTGCACTTGCCTACTGTTGTTCTCAAGACAGTTTTCTGTTTCAGTCTTAAGTTTTGTTAGAAGATTTCCCTCCAGTCACTATGTGTCACACCAGAATTTGATTTGGGTAAACGGTGAATCTACAGCATCTCACTTAGTAGAGATGGAACAATTTGTTGCAGCACCTCTTTGTCATATAGACTCATCAGATGGGTGTATTTTGACATATACTTCTTGGCTAGTGCAGGTTTATGTCATAATGGCTGTCCTTCAGAAATGCAATCTTCAAACATCCTCAAAAATACATGAAAAATACGTGACTGATTCTTGGGAATTTGGATAAAACAGGTTTTAATTTTGAAAAAAAAAAGTGCTTTAAATTACAAAATCTGAAGGTATATCATTATAGGCCAAGGTCTTGGCTGTTCAGCAGTGTACCGGTGCAACCTCCTCATTTTGCATTTTTTTCATAAAATAGGTATTTCCAGTTATTAGGCTACTTTGTTTTTGTCAACACCGTCACCGTAATGTTTTTTTTTTATTTGAAAAACATATTTTTGTATTAAAGAGACTAATACTTTAATAACTCAACAGCAGCAAAGACATATTGTAAGCATATTCATTTAAAACCAATATAACTGCCTCTGACGGTGGTGACACTAATCTGACGGTGGTGACAGTCGCCTCATTAAAACATACATTTCCAAAATTTATACCACTCAAGTCAATGGCTTCTTGCTTAACAACTTTATTTAACTATTGGGTACAAAAAATAACAATCCTGAGCTCTGTTATAAGCATTTTTCAGACTTCAGTCATCACCGTCACACAGAAAACCTGACGGTGGTGACGTCTGACGGTGGTGACAAAAACCTGCTCTTTCACATGATAAGCATGAGTTGTTCACATTAGCCAGCTTGTTTTCGCCCTGTTGCTACCTACATCAGACCTCTTCTTAAAAAGTATACATTTATGCCATAATCTAATTTAATATTTTTTATACAGAAGTGACGGTGTTGACAATTTATGGTTGTGACAGTAGCAGTGTCCAAAAATATGAAGAGATTTAAGAGAAAATAAAAAACTTCCAGGAGCCTGAGCGGTCTTGAAACATGCTGTAGAGCTGAAAGTTTGAAAAGGGCTCCTCAGGAATCTAATTGACCTTGTAGTTTTTTTATTATTATTTTTTAAATATATATCTGACGGTGGTGATGAATATCTGGGACACATTTTGAGTAACCACAAAATAATAGTAAATATTGTTCAAAACTCATCGTTTGTAGTTTTTAATACATATTATGATGTACTCTTTCATGTGGTAAAGATATTATTCAATGAAATTATTACTTTTTGTTGTTTTAATCAAGTTGAAATGATTATCTCCTATCCGAGGACAACTGGTTTTGTAGGCCATGGGCCAACATATGATCATTAAATTAATACAAATTAAAAATAAACCTATAAAAGAACCTTACAAATGTGCAAATGACCCCCTGATTATGCCCTTGATTCTTTTTATTCATTAAAATGTTGTAAATTTCCAGCAGAAATAGCATTTTTCTTAGTGGGACGTGATTTATCGAAATTCTCAAGAATCAGTGATGTGATGTCACTGGTTTCCCAGGTCCTGCTTCTGTCATGGCCTTCCTACGGGCTCATCTTCGAAAGGCAGAGGCCTGCAAGCTGCTGAAAATGCTTGTGATTGGTCCACCGAGGCAGGGGAAGACAGCCCTCTTGGAGGCTTTGCAGACCGGCAAGACTTCCCCCTTCACCATTACAGAGCACAGCATCTCCACCTCTACCTGGGAACTGGACAAACCCAACGGAGGCAAAAACAACGTGAGGCAAAGCACCAGCAACACAACACTGTAGATCCAGCACACAACACTTGCAGCACATAGTTTGGAAAGGGTTTGGATGCACTCAAATGATGAAAAGGATTCTACTTTTGAAGCTCTGCTGTCTTTTAAATCCAATTAATTATGGTACCAGATCACAGGACTGGTTTGTTTAGTTTAACAAGCTGCTGGTTTTCTGGTGAGAAGGACTGCAGAGCACTTTGAAATTCCAGTTTCATTTAAAGCAATGATACCTCATATTTTCCATGATGCTTGTGATTGCTCTGTGTAACTTATGGCCCTGTGTGCTACTGGAATGTACGTCTGAATTGTATTGTGTAAGTTATTCATACAATAATGTTTTTCATCTCTCCATCTCAATGAGGCTACTTGATTCGATAAAGGAAAAAAAACAGAAAGAACCACTGAATCATATAAACATGTGGTTTAAAAGATGTCACCTTCCTGGCAAAGCCTGACTCATACTGCACAGTAGAGTATTTCCTATCCAGTGTGAGCCAGAGAGAGAAAGAGCCCTTTAACGCCTTCAGACAGACTGTCTCGCCAGTAGTGAGACATGCAGCCCCAGAAACCTTTTAATGCTTCTACATTTCACTGCCTTACTTAGAGTGGCACACTGCACTGTCAGTGTTCCCATATGCTTGTCAACGTGTGTCAGTCTGAGTGGAGAAAAGGGGGGGTTCGGTAGCAGATGTGTTCCTTACACAGTAGTTATTGTAAAAGATTTAATAATACAAATGATAATAATGCAAAGAAATTCCAAAGCATCTCTCTCTTGTGGAAAAATGTCCAAGTGTTTATTTCTGACAGTGTTGCTGCTTGCTTGGATACCTGCTTTCTTTGATGATGTCCCATCGGTGTGCTTTGTGTGTGTGTGTGTGTGTGTGTGTGTGTGTGTGTGTGTGTGTGTGTGTGTGTGTGTGTGTGTGTGTGTTGCAAGTCATTCTGGAGTCCCTGTAGCAGCTGTTCATGTAATAACTGATGAATAACATAATAACTTGCCAAAACGTAATAAAATGTCCCTCTAAATGGGCTGACAAACTTTATAAAATGGTTAATGTTAATAAAATTCCTTTATAACTGTTTCATATTATGTTAACATTTAGACTTCATAAGGGGTGCAACACAGTTTAAACTATAAAACAGTAATAATGACTAATAATTTGACAGCTCATAACAAAAAGGACAATCTAATGACCAGGGTTGTTGCATTATTAAACAATATTATTGAAAAACACTTAAGTTTTTAAGGATACTAAAAGTATCCTTAAAAACTGTATATTGTTTTGCTCTGTAATCTATAGGATTTATGTCTGTTGTTTGGTTACATGAATTGATAACAGAAATCCTTGTAAGAATACATATTTCGCTCACTTTTAAAACTAATGAAAACCTTTATTTTTACAAGCTTTGCTTCTTTATAAATGCAAACATGATGGTTGAGTTGCTTTTTTAACATTATGAAGGGCAATATCCAAACAGATGGCAGCTTTTGAATATTTTCAGAGGAGAGAATCACCTTGGATTTTTTTGACTCTTGTCCCACCACATATTTAGATTTCAACCCCTCTTTGAGTTTACGCTGACTGAGATCTTACCTTGTGTGCAAACAGAGAGACACGGTGCAGTTCAACGTGTGGGACATCGGCGGTCCAGCGAGCATGTCGACAGTAAACCAGTGTTTCTTCACCGATAAGGCCCTGTACGTGGTGGTCTGGAATTTGGCTCTGGGAGAGGAAGCTGTGGCCAACCTGCAGACATGGCTGCTAAACATAGAGGTGATCCTTAACACCAGCACGCAACACATGGATTTCATCACATATAGCTTGGTGAAGTGGGAATCCCTCCAGTGGATCTGTTGAGAGCCTTGTTACAGCTGGTTAGAGAAAGATGGAACAAACTCCCACTTTATTTAATAAGTCACATATTGTATTTATTTATGTATGGACATTGTTAAGCACATTGAACGTATTAGTGGAGATCCTCAACTGTTATAAGTTGCACTTGTCTGCTTTGTGTTGCTGTCTGTCCAGATATTTGTTTTGTATACACTGATGCTTTTACACAAATGAAGTTATTAACATAAAGTCGTTTTGACTTTGACTGTTGACTTGATATCCACAGTGAAAATGAACCCTTTTCTAAAAGAACTATCTTTTTGCGATGACCTTAATTAATCTGCCTCCTGGCTGGTTCTCCTCTCTCATCTCAGCAGCCGGTAGATTTTACTAGAGACCACACTGTAGAAAACTATGGTGGATTGAAAGCACTGAATTTATATAAGTACTTTGCATTTTATCATTTGCAATATATCCATCATTGGACCGATACAAAATCTTCATGGCTTGACAAAGAACTCCCTATCCAAGATATTGCATTCATAGAGAAAATGATTGAAACCCATGACTGCCTCAAGAACAACACAATAAACACAACTCCAAGGCTGGGTTGCAGCAACAAGAATTCACTTTAAGACCAGATCATATCCTGGTTTACCATTAAATCCTGTTGCGCCAAACTTTGAAACTGGTTTCAAAGAACTGGTTTCAATTAGATTTAAACTTCTGTTTGAAACTCATTTTAGTTTTTACTCCAATCCTAGATTACATTTAATCCTGTTGCACTATGATCCACTTTTAACTTTAAATTACAAGAAAACTATATGTATACAGTGGTCCCTCGTTTATCGCGGGAGTTACGTTCTAAAAATAACCCGCAATAGGCAAAATCCGCGAAGTGGTAAGCTTTATTTTTACAATAATTACTACTGCTTCAGTTGCTCATTTCATCTCTGGTTGGAAGTGAGGGACCCAGATCTCATCCACGGTCATGAAAAAATTCTTGGAATCTGGGAGATACCCAGCTTGGTGGCAATGTCATGCTCAGTTACCCGTCAATTTGCCATATCATGAATCTTACAGTGCAGTGACTGGCCTTCTTAAATGGGGTTCGTCTTCCAGGCTCTTCCTGCCATGATTAAACTAATCAGCCCACTTTTTTACCTGATGTTTCTCCTGTAGTATGGCCACCATGTCCTTGTGGACATTTTCGTGTGTTAAGCCAAGAAGGTTTGAGCCTTTGACACTGAGGTAGAGATGACTGCATGATTGCTGATGTTTGCCATTTTCTTAGGAACTGCTGACTTTCAAGGTTTAATTATTCGTAACATTAATTGATTTTGTGTAATTATTCAACAATTTGAACTGGATACACATTCAAAGCAAACTGTGTAAAGCATATTTCTTTCTAACTTATGCCACAAACTTATCAGTTCCCCGTCATACAGCAGTCTTTCATCCGTTGGCAAAACAGATTCAATGAAACATTCTCTATGATCTGCAACTCAACGATTGAACTAATACAAGACAGGGTTCTATATAGGAGTTGCCTCACTACCCACAGCGCGTACCATACGGGCATCACAGATTGCAACACTTGTACACACTGCCCAACTACCATAGATGGTTACTTCCATGTATTCTGGCATTGTGCTCCAATTACGTCCTCCTGGTTGGAGGTTATGAGAGCTCAGCATACTCAACCTCAGCATCCTTCTCTCTCCCCTTCCACTCTATTAGGGGATCAAATTGATAATATCTATCAGGGGATATTATTTCACTCTATTACGGGACCTCTCTGCATTTGCAGTATCACAACAGCTGAAATCATTCATCCTAGTTGCTTTAACCACGGCCAAGAAAATCATTCTACTTTAACTAGTCAGACAGAATAAAGTAATCAGTCAGTCACTGACTCAGTTTATTAACAAATCAGTTAAACCTGGAAAAAGGGAAAATTAAACACCAACATTTTAACTTTCCAGAACACCAGGTGTCCATTTCTGTAGTTCATTCAGAGCTGATTTTTCTTAAGATGATCACTGTACCGATGATCGCTACAGCTCACAGTTATGCCCCCCTTCTTACCCTTCCCGCTATATGTAATGTCCTGTTTCAGTTTGTTATTGTATTGTTGTCATTTTTGTTCTGCAGGCAATGTAAAGTTTGGTTTCATTCTGTTCTGTAATGTGTATAGTTTGGCACCTCATTTTTATATTTCAGAAAAAAGAGACCCTGGATGGAGCTGTAGTCGTCCCAGTCAGCCAGTATGAGGGGTGTGACATGGTGACTCAGAGTTGTCACCATTTGCCAAAAAAGTCACGCTTGTATTTCCAGTGGGAAGGGAGGAGTGATATGATTTACAGGAAAATCAGTTGGTCGTGTGACCGCATGAACCAACCAGTCTAAAGGGAGGCATCATGACGTGGAAGATGTTGAAACTGGCATGGCTTTTCATTACCACATTGAAATACTTCATTGAAAACTAATTACCTTAGCTATAACATTTTCTAATGTCTACCCTGCCAACTGATTTGTGGGCTTGTCTAGATAAGTTTTTAGTTTACAGCGTTGATCTTGCCAGAATTTAATTCCTTCCAAAACTAACCATGCCAAAACACTATATGCAGTCATAGCACCAAGATGTTCTGGCTTAGTTTCATCTAATAAATGAGATAGTCATTTTTTTCTTTATTTTATTAATGTTGCTCGGTATTTTGCCCTGCCCTAATCATCACTTTAGCTGACACAGAGACACAGAGTATCACTGTGTTCAGCCAGTGGGCAAACTGGGTTATTTTTCCAAATTTGATCCTCCGTGATCACAGTCCACATTGTTATTTTGCCACATCTGATTTGTGTGTTTGCTGTCACGACAACACTGGTTGTCATGTTGCCGTCATTCATTGCATAAGACAACTCTCGTGGCAGATGAGAGGGGTGTTTGCCATGCTGTTTGGTGCTGTCACAGATGCTCTCTTGCTTATCCTCCTCCATCTTTGTGGCTCTCTGCTCTTCTTGTTGCAGCATTTTTAATATCAGGTTTTGTTCCTGTGTGTGTTGGCTTGTAGGCGCGAGCTCCCAACTCTGCAGTGGTGGTTG
This sequence comes from Myripristis murdjan, assembly GCF_902150065.1. Taxonomy (NCBI): domain Eukaryota; kingdom Metazoa; phylum Chordata; class Actinopteri; order Holocentriformes; family Holocentridae; genus Myripristis; species Myripristis murdjan. The sequence continues at coordinate 3,221,523 of NC_043982.1, forward strand.
TAGGAACTCATCTGGATCTCATCAACTCCAAGTTCCGCACAGAGAGACTTGCCACACTGAGAGCTTACATCCTGGCACTCTGTCGATCCCCCTCCGGGGCCCGGGCCACCGGCTACCCCGACATCACCTGGAAACACTTGCAGTCAGTACACATTTTTTATTTTACATTTGTAGGCACTGTTGCCATTCTTCTGGTTCTTTTTTGTTTGTTCCAGTGGGAACCTTAGTGAAGTTGCAGAAGTGCAGTTTTTTTTTCTCTCAACTTTTTATTTTATGCATGTCACCCTGCTCTGTGGGACGTTTTGGTTTAATGGGACGTTTTGGTTTACTCAGATGGTATAGTAATTTTTTTTTGGTACAGCAAAAAATGCTAAATATGTTATATACATTGATTTTGGACACATAATACTGACTTTCAGGAGCTTCAAAAACACATACTGGTCTAACCCTGGTCTTTGAAATTGGACCATGTGCATCTGTGTGTGCGCGTGTGTGTGTGTGTTCGTGTGTGTGTGTGTAGTGAAGTGTCATGTAAGACCATGGAGGGCATGGAGGGGCTGAAGAAGCTGGTGTACCAGGTGGCCTGCTCCATGAAGGACAGCAGCAGCAGCTCTGCATGTGGCAACAAACTGGTGGGCAGACTGGTGAGTGACCGGGGTTGGGATCCCGCTTCAGACATTGTTACAGGGCATTTATAAGTTCTTAGCAAGTCTTAAAAATAAAACAAAACAAAAATAAAATAATCTAAATTAAAATAAGGGCTTTTAAATGTCTTGAAATGTCTTCAGTTTAATTTTTTAGAGGTCTCTATTCTGCATGTCCACTCTTAGTACTTTCACACCCTGCAATACATATGGTTGATGGCTCACTTTATTATGATTGATAGTGGGTGTTGTAAGATGTTCCAGTTAAATTTCAGTTCAAATCCAGTTGAAATTCTACTTATGGTGTTTTTTTCCCTTTACCTCTCATTTATAGTTTCACAGTTGTTATAAGCTATGTTCAGTCAGAAATAGCCACTTATGTCTTTTTCATTGGTCATAAATTGAGTTCCAGGCAGTGTTAAAAAAGCTTTAAAGAAGACCTTTTTAACAAAATCCATTAAAAAAAAAAAAAAAAAAAAAAAAAAAAATCTCATGCCCTTTGATTATGCCTTTTCCTATTCCTTCTCTACACCAGATCCCCAGGAGCTACTTGATGCTGCAGGAAGCGGTGATAGCAGAACGGCAGAGGCGAGGTGCTGAGGACGAGGTACAATACCTGACTGACTCCCAGCTTGACCGGGTCATCGAACAGAACCCAGGAAGTGACATCAGAGACTACGAGGACCTGCAGACTGGTACTGTACCTTGTTCAACAACTGAATGAAACATGAAAAATCATGACTCATCATCATGTGGAGAAAAATTAATGTCAATGAAGTTATATCAGCAGAACCCATCTGCATTGTTAATAGCTGGCTACTAACCAGTGAAATCACCTGGTGTGGTTTTTGGTTGGACTGAAAACCTGCAGCCTCTTGGCCCCCCCATGGCACATGGTTTGACACCCCTGGTTTAGCCCATTCACTACAGTGTCTTCACATTTTACACGTCAACAAACCATTTTGCAAATCATGCAGGATTCTAAAGATTTTAAAACATATAATCAAAATCCCATTTTCAACTTTGAATGCTTGGTTGACTCACCCGCCTTATCATATTCTGATTCTGCAGCTAACAATTCACAAGCCATAAGCAAAACTTTCCCTTTCCTGGCACTGTTTTCTGGTGGAGAGACTGTTTGACTGCCCAATTTCAAGTCATCAAAACACAACAATTTTGCTGCTTTCTAAAATAAAGTAGTTCTAAAGTATGACTGCCTGCTTTGGGCAAAGATTAGCATTATTAGTTATACACATTTTGTAGATACTTCACTAAGCTTGCAAAATCAGTGATATGGTGCTTAACCCTCCTGTTATGTTCACATTTTTGAACATCCTTTATGTTTGGAGTCAATTTTACCCCTGCAGTTTAAACTTTCACAAAATTATTATAACTAAAATTGTTACCAAAGTTTATGTCAAGTACTTGATGTTTTTTTTTGTTGATTACCTAAATAGCCCTTTAAATAAAACATAACTCCCCACCACCCCACTTATACATCCAGTATTCCTATTACGCGACAATGGAAACATATTCAAATCACCATAAAATCTCACTGAATGATCTAAAATTGGAAAGAAATATTAATTTTTGGTGTTTTAATGGCTTTATATTATTTCTAAGTACAGATTTTTGTTATTTATAACCAATGCGTTACAAATTGTGTACAGGACATTGAAAACATATCATTATGTGAATTTCATGTTTACCCGGTAGTACCCATTACATTAGGAACACTCATTAAATATGAAGCAAAAAAAATGATGTTAATCATTTATTTAGAGACGTTAAACATTGGCTGGGGTCAAATTGACCCCAAACATAATAGGAGGGTTAAATGCATGTCGTCTTCATATTATTTCTGCATCCAGCCATCAGCTTCCTGATTGAGACGGGGACCCTGCTCCACTTCCCAGACACAAGCCACGGCCTCTGTACCCTCTACTTCCTGTGTCCTGTCTGGCTGTCAGAGTGCCTGGAGAGGATCATCCACCTCAAGTCGTCTCGCTCTGTAGCTCGGAATGGGGTGATCCATGCCGAAGATCTCAGGGTAATGAGCAGCCGACAAAATAGGGACTTTTTTCCCTTTGAATTTCAAGGTGGACTGCGGTGCTTGATACATTTACAGTGATACTGATTTCCTGGGTTGTTGTCTGTTGTGCAGATGCTGCTGGTAGGAACAGGGTTCACTCAGCAAACGGAGGAGCAGTATTTCCAGTTTCTAGCCAAGTTTGAGATTGCTCTGCCTGTGGCCAGCAACAGGTACATTAAGTTAATTAAGATATCATTCCTAGATACACTCAGTGTCCACTTTATCAGGTCCACCTGTGCAATCTAATGTAGTTCAATGCAGCAGCTCTGCCATAAATTCTACTTTTTAACAAAGTTTATAATGTTCAGTTTGTGTTGACATTGTGGAGGATGAGTCAGTTTAATTCTGTGTTTATTACTGAGGTTGTAGTTTGCAGAGCTCTTATACTGGACTGCATTATATTGAGAGGTGTTTCTGATTTTTTGTCCTCCCTACTTATATACATGAGAGGGACAGAATATTAGAAACAGCTGTCAGTAAAGGGCAGTCCAGTCCAACAGCAGCACTAACTATGAGCTCAATGCCAAACATAGAAGTGAATGAACACCTCTGTTACCGTGACAACAAGACAAGCTGAGCATTATAGGCTGCAGGAGAGGAAACTTTATGGCGCAACAGTTGGACTGCATTGTATTAGATTGTGCAGTTGGACCTAATAAAGTGGCTACTGAGTGTCCTTATTTTTATTCAGTTTTTACATCTTTCTTAACAGCACACTGTTCTCTGACTGTGTTCTACACCTATTTTTCCCTCCTCTGATGCTGTAGTTATCTATTGCCCCACCTCCTACCCCCAAAGCCGGCCATGGATATCCACTGTTTCCGCCAGCAGACCACCAACACCCTGCAGCGCCTTTTCAAGATGAGTTTTGTTCCTGCTGGATTTTGGGAGCGCTTCATTGCCCGAATGCTCATCAGCCTCACAGAGATGGACCTCCAGGTACTAGAATCTGCAGCTGTGGTTTATAACTCATTTTTCTTGCCTAATTGTTGACTTTTCACATTGATTGCCTTCATTTTTGTGTTGGTACAGTCGTTTGAGACGAAAAGAAACACCAGGAGCCAGTGCAGCAGGAGCTCCGTGATCTACAGCTTTGCCGGAGCCCAGCAGAGGAACCGCTGCAGCACGTTCAGAGTCCGACGCAGCCAGACCATCTATTGGAAAGAAGGGCTGCTCGTCACCTTCGACGGAGGTTACCTTAGGTAAGATCTGAGGCTAGAATGCAAGAGGAAGCAATAGGTTGTGATGAATACTAATGCTGTTAAATGAAGGTTTAGAAAACTTAGAAAAAGGTATGGAACTTCACTCAGACTCAGGGCCTCAGGAAGAGCTAGGTCTTAATCGAGAACAGCAGAGTTCAGTCAATAAAGAGTAGTGAGGGCAGACGGCCAGTCAATATTGGTGTTTAATCTACTTGGCAAGCCTAAAGGTTCACAGGAGGCGGATAAGTTCACAGTTTATCCTGGAGCTGGTGCAGGGGATTTATGACTGGTGCTGTCTTTCTAATGAGGTCTTGAATGATGACTAAGAACAGTCCTGCATTTATTCATAATATGCACTGCTAAGCCTGCAACAACTAACTGATGGCATTTGTTGGCAATGGATTTTGTTATTGATTAGTTGCTTGGGACTAGTGATGGGTGTTTGTACTTATGTACACAATGGAGTGTAACAATTTGAGGCTCTGCTCAATATTTCACTCCCATGCCATGTGCCCTGCTCACCCACTCCCTGCCCTCCCCACTTGGCTCTGTCTTGGATTAATTGTGATTGACATCAGTTACTTGAATGATAGCCTTTTTTGATGACCTTTTTTTGTTAGTGGCATATTGGCTACAAATCAGGTGTGGCTCTTGTTCTTTGCACTGATTGCGTTTATGGATTTCATTGGTTGTGTGAGTTTCTGTGTAATTTAGAAGAACAGCAATGAAAAAGCCCAGTTGTTCTCTGTTTACCCTTCTGGTCGAGGAAGATGGCCGCCCACCCAGAGGCGGGTTCTGATTGAGTTTTTTTATTTTTTATTTTTTTTCCCCTGTTTTTCCTTGCTACTGTCGCCAAGTGCTTGTGCACGGTGGAGATTTTGGTTTATGAGATGAGCCAAAATCTGTTGGGTCTCTGTAAAGTGCCCTTAGATAACATCTGTTATGATTTGATGCTGTACAAATAAAATTGAATTGAATTGAATTAAGATAGATTGAGAGATAGACAATACGCATGACAGTTTTTTTAATAAAGCACGCCATTTCATTTAAAAATTTTCCCCCTTTTTATCCGATAAGTTTATTAATAAAAAAATATCATTGTTATTATCATGTCATTATCAAAATAGTTGTCAGTCGCAGCACTGAGGTTGCACACTCGACCCAAGAGCCTAGTTAGGCCAGGAACGTGGTCAGACTTGTTCTTTGAATGAGTGAGGCTCTGACCATTTCTGTGCTCTGCCTTTTCCTGGCCATATAAGTACAACTTAATAATGTAGAAGGATAGCTGACATTGCAATGTCTCCTGCTGGCCAAGGCCTGACACAGAGACATTTGTAGCTACTTAGAAGACCGGTTTCATGTTAATTTCATTTCCTTCCGTGCAAATATGAGTTTGACAGGGCACATGACGTTCAAGTTCCACACTTCTGTTTTGAATGAAATTTTGGATGAAAATAACACTAGTGGTTATTGTGCTGGCTGAACTTGCAGCTGGGCACGTAGGACAAAAAAACAACAAAATGAATAAAAACGTAAACCAAGAGTAAATGTGTAAATACAAGCTTCAATTTTATTCACATGCTTGAGTTGTGGTGAACTGGAAAGTCCCATCTTTTCTCACTGCAGCACATAATGTCATGGGTCAGATAAATAAAATGGACATGTTTTTCTCTTTCTATTTATGAGCTCTTCTTGTGTCTAGTCTTCATTACCGCTGCCAGTGGAGAAGATCATGTTTTCATCTCTGTCTCTCTGTTTATTTGTTAGCAAGATATCTAAAAAAGTAATGACCAAGTTGTCATTTTTTTAGCTGCTGTGCTGCATTCATGTACTGGTTGGAAAATCCAACATCAGCATTGCTCTCACTTGCTGTTCTCTCTGAAAATCAAACCCAGAGGACAACAAAAAAAGAAACAAAAAATGGTACGAATGCTGCAGCTTTGCAAGTTTGAGTTCTGCTCTTCTGAGTACTGTCTAGTTGCATCTACTTTCCAACAGAGGTAGGTCCTTGATTTAGATGTAGGATTCAGTTTCAGTTCTCAAAACTCGGAGAGATCATTGAGCTTGACTTTTGTCTGCTGTGTTTGACCAGTGGGAATGAGACAGGAGCTGGAACTATGTTCACTGCTGTTTGGTTTATATGGTGAGAGCTGCTGGGGTGTCTGATGGAGGGCAGGGTGCCAGGCCACAGGATTGTACTGTATGTCTCCCCAAGGCTCTGGCTAAGTCCTACAGCAACACATCAAGTTAATCACATTCACAGCTGTTACAGCACCACACCCTGCCATAACATGACACGCTATAATGTTATCTCGTCAAATATGGTGTATGTAGTAGGCCTGTGTCTCTGTTGTTCACTGCAGTGTTGCTCAAACCAGATCATAGCCTGCTTAACCACACCACTCGCACAGACATGTCTCAGGCCTGCAAGTCTATTACTACATGTGACTTGTGGGAATTAAGAGGTGGATTTCTCCCCTAGGTTTTTCAGTGTAGCATCTTTTTGTTTAATATGACCTGGAATATAATGCTGGCTATAATGCTGGCTCATCTAACACTGTCTGATAGGGGGGAAAAAGGAAATTTTGTCCACAACTTATTCTTATGCTTAGGTGCAGATATAGTTTTTGACTTGGGGTAAACTGATATTCATGCTGATACTAATATTTCTATATTGGAGCCACTGATACATTGTGCTGGTATTCAATATCTTTTAAGTTGGGACACCGTCATGCTATTTTAAAAAAATGTTATCCCAAATGTTAACTTTGTCAGGGTGGAAAAGCCGAAACAGCATCTAGACAATGGAGGCACGACTGTAGCTCCTTAAGCAGAATGCCTCATCACACCTATTCAGTGGCAGGGAAACCCCTGGAATCAATTAGATCTTTAAATGAAGAACAATAAGATGAAATATTAAATAAAGTTGAAACAATATGATAAGTTTCCCTTAAGTACTGTATATAAAATATATATAAAAAGAAAATATATTTTTTTCCATGTATAATAGACTGTTATGTCTCTGTGGGCAGGGAGAAACCATTACAATATCAATTTTTATTAAAAGACCATTATTCTCCTGATATATCAGCATCAGTCTGCGTCTAATTATGTCTCTGCTCTCGTATTTTACTGTTCCACTTGATTCAGTAATTGAGGCTTATTCTAGTCTTGCTTTTATAAGTCACTTAGAAGAGAAGAGTGTTACATGCCCTAATTAGCTTAAATGTTGATGCAGCAAAATGCCTGAAATGTAGGAGAAGAGGTTGTGCTTGTCCTGCTGCATCAGATCAGCTGCTGGGTTGGGGGTGTTGAGGTGATGTTGAACGAAGGTGAGAGGCGATGAGCTTCCAGCTCCATGAGATCTCAGCATGCGCTCCTGTCCCTGCAGCGTGGAGTCGTCCGACGTCAACTGGAAGAGGAAGAAGAGCGGCGGCATAAAGATCATCTGCCAGTCAGAAATGAGAGATTTCTCCGCCATGGCTTTCATCACAGACCACGTCAACTCTCTCATTGAGCAGTGGTTCCCTGGTCAGTGGACTTCTTTCTCACTTTCAGTGTAGCATTCACATGCCGTGCTGTAACCCAGCCACTGGCCATACTCTTTTTACAGCATAATAACCTAAATTTTCTATTCCTATTTCCCCCATGTTTACAGTTGATTCTGCTCAAAATTTCTTAACTGTGGGTTCTTTACTGACTCCAGTTCACAAGGAGTGCAGCAGTCAAATACACACACACACACACACACAGGACCATAGCAGTCTCCAAAGTTGAATCCATAAAAATGCATCCTTTCAAGAAAGTAACAATCACACCATAGTGATGCATCCATAAATAGCTGTAATTGAGCATCACGACAGTATCACAAGTATCACAACATTTCAGTTCTAATAGCCCATTTGATACTTTATTAGGTTTGTTACACACTTCCTTGTTCACAGGATTGTCCTGGCTTCCTTTTCCTGCTCTGTTCCATCATACAAATCTGTCTTAGGAAGGGTGCATTGCAGTTTGACTGTTACTGAATTAAAAAGATGTGCTTACAGTGGGTTTAAACACTTTTTTCAGTTGAACTGTTGGAGCTTGTTTTGTTTTTTATTTATTTATTTATTTATTTGCAGAGAAGCACTCCTCCATAATTAATTTCATACTGCAAAAACAAAGCTGAATGGGTCCTAGAAAACCCGGAAATCCTACAAATTTATGGGCTATTTTTCTAGTCATGGAAAACACCTGGAAAATTCAAGAACTCATGAAATGTCCTGGGAATACTCATTAGATCCTTGGAAATTGTAAGGTTTGGCTGAGATGACATTGTCAGATGTTTTTCTGAGCTCACACAAATTGCACATTTGTACAGCCCGCTGATACCCAGCTGTTGTTTTTTTGCTGTGCCACATGTGGCACAGCAAAAAAACATGCAATATGATGCTTTGATGAACATGGTACTTGTGTGAAAGCAACACATTTGTGCATTGTTAGCCTTTCTGTTCATTTCAGGCTTTTTTTTTTAACATGTAAACAAAATGCAAAAATGTGTTGACAGCGTGTTATTTGAGTGACCAATTTCACACATTTTTGAGCTGCAGTATTTGGCCACTTCGTCCAGTTTGAATCATCTTGAAGTGACCTTCGGTGAGCAATGGCTAAGTCACTGTACATGTCTTTGCAAAATCTCAGAAAATGATTGCCTTCAAAAAGTGGGAACTCTGGAAATCCTTATCCTTTAAAACATTATACAGTCTGCTGGTTGTTTGAACTGAATATCTGGTAGGGTCTCCATGTTGCCAAAGATGAGTCAGCTATCAGATTATTCCCTGTCCATCTTTGACTGAGCTATTGTAGCTTTATTCTTATCCAGAGGAATGAAACAATAATCCCAATAGTGATCCTTGTGATATCTTATACTGACATTGAAATGAGCCTGTAACACTGTACAAGTGTGTTTGTGCATGCAATGAAACACCATATGCAGCAAATTTGAATGTGAGCGAATTTAGTAAAGCTAGGGTACAGACGTGCAAAATATTTAGAAACAGAAACATTTTGTTTTGTATGCAGAGCTATGCATTTTCCCCCAGTTTACAGTCATATGATTAGAATTACTGTAATATAACTCTTTTCAATACAAGCTGAGGTAGTGTGGCCTTCTGACACCTTCTATTGATCAGCCACTCCTGACAGACAGCAGAGGCAGACATTTTCTATTGATCGTCTCAAATTGCTGGAAAAGGTTCTGCAATTAAACTCCATTGTAGCCGCAAAGGAAATATCTCTACATGATGTGACATTGTAAACGTTTGGCCAGTCATCCACAGGAATTAAAAAAAGCAAACACCAAACAACAAAATCAGAATGCAGACGACATCATCAAACTGTTTTTAAGAGGCAGAGAATTTTAGGGTGGATACTAGAGCACATCTTTCTTTGCCCTTGTTTTTCTTTTTCCTCTCACTCCGTTTTTCTTTCTCAGTCCAATCAGTCATTTAAATGCACAGGTCATCGTGCACCTCATGCTGTGTTTACCTCCACCGCAGCAGCTCCCATCAATTCACGCTGATCCCTTATTGCTGCCAGTCAGTTTCCCAGCAAGACTCGCCTGCTGTGCACATGGCTGCGGTCCTCACGCAGCTTTTAGCAGCCTTTGCTAGATTAGTGCTGTTTTACTTGTCAAAACAGCACTTGTGGAAATGTGAGTGGCAGTCTGGAGCAGAATATCAAGGCTCAAAAGGGATGTAAATGTGAGACTTGTGATGGTTCTTGTCTTGTCTTTGTTAATCTGGCACTTAACTAAATTAAAATGTGCTCATGTCTCTGGTTCCAAAAGATAGATAGGGACTTTAATTTATTTGTTATTGCTATTCACTAAACAGAATTTTAATGGGAAAATGTGTAAGAAGAGAAAGAGGACTACTTTTTGCACATTTTTCATGACTTCTTGCATCCTCCAGTGATAACAAACAGTTCTGCGACTGTTTTCTAACTCCTGTCCAGAGACAAAAATGTTCTCATATGGAATAAAATAATCTTAATTGCCATGAAAATGTTTGGGAACCTTTGTCCAAGATCAATTTCATTTCATGCAGTATCCTTCACTTTACAGTGTCCATCCAACAGTAAAGTGAATAATTTTGAGCTAAGTTTTGAGAAGCCATAAACAAATTCAGCCCTTTGCATCAGCCTCAAGGGAATAAATCAGCTGCCTCAGCATGAACTGAACTGAACTGAACTGAAGAGACTTTGAAGAATTTATGATTACTGGTTAGTATTGGGCAAGTTGTTTTTGTTCTGTGGCACTAGCCAGTGTTGGTCATATTTCATGATTTCATCTGAAGATGTAAACAACAAAAATTATTTAGCAATATTGTACCAACTAATGGTCAAACAACCACAGTGGAGATTCATCCTCGTTAGCCCAGAGGTTGTTGCATTACAATATCAAAAATGTTGTTTTCAGCAGCCGCAATGCACAGTTAGACATGTCATAAACCACATTAAACGAACCAGCTATTCATTATACAGCAATAATGGAGGACATGTTGGACAGATTCAGACAATGTATCAGATTGTCAAAAGCCACTTTTCACTTGTGGTGCAGCGAGAATGAACCAGGCACAAGTTGTTATTTATTCAGTAATACATTTCCATTATGTTCTAATTTGTTCATTTAGAACAAAACTGCCATTTGTCATTTACAGCAGTCACTTGCATTCAGCTTTTTTGTGTTGATTCCCAAAATTCACATAAAAAACTCAGTTGGAAACCGAGCTAATGATGTGGGTGTGTGTGTGTGTGTGTACACAAGGGAGTTTACTCACATACAAGCACACACACACAGTTTTCAGTTCTTCAGTAAACAACAGCCGATGTACTTGTTTGTGTCTTGTAGCTTTGACTGCCAGTGAAAGTGATGGCAGTCTCCTCATAGAGCAGTACGCCCCCTGTCCCCTCTGTGCCTCGCTGGGCCGACGGAGCCGGGCCGAGTCCCCGTCCCGCCGACCGAGCCACGGAGGAGAGAGAGAAGCATGTGAAAGAGACGATGCAGGAGGAGGAGGAGGAGGCGGTGTGCACTACTTCAACATGGAGGACTGTGTGCTGGCTGCCGTGGAGAAAGAGCACATACTGTGTCCTCAGCACCCTGAGCAGCCGGTCCCCCTGCAGGAGCTCGTTCCCGAACTCTTCATGACAGACTTCCCTTCACGGTAACCTCTCGACCTTTCAACCCTTCAACTTCGGCCTGCATCTTGTCACATCACATGTTAAGTTGATGCTGCTCCACTCAAAAGTCACACTTGGACGTTTACATTAGCCTCAGAAGTCAGACGCAGCATCAACTACAGACCGTTGCCCAAATGTGGAATTCTGGACACATTTTCCAAATCCAAACATACACATCCAAATTTGTTGTTTAGGGAACTAGGAAAACCCAATTAATTTCCCCCCACCAACAAACTATTAGTGGTTTAATTAATGACTTTTCAGGCCTCTAACAGTCATAGATTCATGTAACAATGTCAGACAACAATATCTGGGGTGGCAAATGTTGACCAGCATGAATCTCCACATGTCAGGTGAAAAGAAGGTCTACACAGCCTGGCTCCATGTCCATGAATCACACATTCACTCTAAAAAAGTTTGAGGATTTCCTTCAAGTCTGATATTGCCCAATTAAACAACTGAAAAACTGACTGGGCCAATCAGCACTGTTGTAGGGCGGGACAAACTTTGACATAATCAAGCGGTGCCAGAGAGATCATAACATATTAGCTATCAATCAATCAGTCAGACAGACCTGAGTGGAAGTCTGAAGTCTGAAGTCTCACACAGTGACACAATACAACCACACCTCCCACCCCAATTTGCAGCGAGGAAACACCAGAGGCAGGATTAAGAACAATAAGAAATAGATAAAACTCAAAATAGCCAAATAAAAGTAGTAATAAAATGAGTAAAGATATGAAAAAGGGGAAAACAAACAAACAAAAAGTAAATAAAAACTCCAAACAGTCGATAAGAAGTAAATGAAGCTAAAACACAAGAAAGGTTCTAGCTGGTGCTACTGATGTTTAAAATAAATTCAAGCTAAAAACACTTGAAGCAGAGCCGTGCTGTGCACTGAAAGCATTTCTGAGAGGGGAAGACGTTTTTTGTCAAAAGTTTAATTGGTCAACTAGTCCCAATGGAAAAGACCCCTGGTGTGTTAGCCTAGCTCTGTTGTTAGCCCAGCCCTCGGCTAACAACAAGCTAGCCACACATATTAACAGAGCCAGAATTATCTGACTTCAGGAATTGCTAGGCCAAATGCTTTTCATTGGCTTTTTGGTAATATAGAGCTTTTACATTTGTGACAGCCCCTTTCACCAACAACATGACTCGGCATAAACGTCATAAAGCATCAAATTTGACTGACATTTTTTGTAGGTGGCTAAGCTTGCTAAGTTTGCACTGTAAACTGGCTAAAGCAGCTACCGTGTTGAGTGGCAACTCCGTCATGGTAGGTGGACACGTCAGTCACTAGTGTAGGCCAGCACTGGGGCAATTTCAGATTGAATAATGCAGTGGAAACGGAATGGATACCGTATTTCCCCAATTAATTGCCCGGGCGTTTAATACGCAAAATCGACTTGGACCCCGGGCGTTTAAAAGAACCAGGCGGCTATTCGCTGCAGGCCTTTATTTATTTTTGCACCAGGTCATTATCGTGATGACAGCTACTGTCCAACATATTTTCAGTCGGTCGATTTAATATTACGGAACACCCTTTTGTTCTAACGTTAGCTAGCGCTCTTATTTTGACAGGAAACGGAAGTGCCTCACAGTTATTGTGCGGCTAACTGTTTACTTCTGCAAAAATAAGGTGAACAGCCTTATTTTGGGTTACCTACATATAATGCAAATAATCGCCCCGGCGGTTATTCAGGTGGGCGTTTAATACGCAAAATGGGTGCAGACCCCAGGCGTTTATAAGAACCCGGCGGCTATTTGCGGCCGGGCGATTAATTGGTGAAATACGGTATTAAAAAAAAAAACAGTATTCCACAGTGTCTGCAATATTGTGCAGAATGGATGGAGGGAGGGATGGAGAACAAGGGAAAAGAAAGACAGGAAAATCCCTCGTGTTTCCCAGATTTCATTTAATGAAGCCTCATTATTTTCCAAAGCTGTCACCCTCATCCCGAGCACTTATCCCTTGACCTCTCAGCAGTCCCCGCTCCTACCTTCCTGTACAGCTCTGCTTCTTGTTTCCGTCCTGTCTGTGGAATCCCAGCCCCCCTCCTCTCCCTCAGTGAGGAAGGCAGGGTGGATCTCCTGCTCGTGTTGCCAGTGTCTGGAGGTTTTTCAGACCTCCACTGGCTTGGCCAACACCACTTATCCATCATGGAGGAGTCTGACAACTTGGCTGTGCTTCATCCAGGCAGACTCCACCAGAGCTGAATGGTGCACACAGGACATACTGAATAAAACATACACACACACACACACACACACACACCTACACAGTGACAATCAGCAGCTCTCCAGAGGTTTGGTTGTATAATGAGTTTCAGTCGATTTCTCCCCAGTGACAGCATCTGTTGATGTATTGTCAAGCCTCAAGGACGATCCGCTACTCCCTCAAGCATTCAAATAAACACTCAAGGACACATTCTGTCTCTCCCTATCCTAACACACACACACACACACACACAAACTCTCAGTCAGGACACTCTGAAACAGTGTGTATGCTTGGGACGGGTGAGGGGGCAGCCAGTTATGCAAGCATATCTGAACTGTTTGCTGTAGCGGCTCAACAACCCGTTGAAATGTTTGTGTAATGTGTTTGACTTGTGCTTTTAATACAAGTGAGGCAGATATTGGCCCAATGACTTACTCAAAAACTGGTGACACCATTTGTTCATGTCATCCACTGCTAAAGCCATGTGGCACTTACAGTGTGCACCCAAACTTGGGCTTCAACGCCTATTTTGGTCAGTATTTTGGCTCAAATTCTGGGTTAGGGACTGAGTACTGGCTTTTTTATTGTCCGGTTCAAAAATGGCCATATTTAAAGATAAATTATGTCACTTGACCGCTCCTTCATTCCATGAATATTGGTATCAATTTTTAAAAACCTTGTCAGTCATGTAGCATGTACACATTTTAATGTGGTCAGATCTGTGTATGTGTCTTCAGGCCATGCAATAATAACATAACAATAATTATTAGAGCTTATTTTCATTAGTATAAATGAGCAAAATCTTCACTAAAATGTTTATATTTCAATATAATTGTTTCCATGACTGACACACAAATAGACAGTCATTTGGCAAGCAAGGACAGCAGGTACTCAAATGATAGACAAACAGCCAAGCATGTGGCAGGAATAGAGAAAGAATGAACTGCACACTGTATTGTTTTGGGAGGCTAAAGCACATTAGCAGGATGAGTACTCTCGTTTCTTCAGATTTCAGAAAAAAAATGCCTTTAACTGTAACATAATAATTATTTGATATGTATCAAAGTAATTACCAGAAGACTGATTGGCTGAGGGAGAAAAGAAGCAAGTTCAAGTTCATGACAACTTTCTTAATCCCTTAAAGGGCAGTTGAATATGACAGCTCGCAGCAGCACAGAACAACACACGTACAGTACACATAAACCATTAAAGGGAGGACAGCTGTGTGTGCGCTCTGCAATAAATAGCAATGAATATGATGCACACACATTAAAAGCCTATGAAGTACTAAGCAGCTGGACAGCAGAGGAGATAAAGGACTTGGAATAGCAATTGTCTTAACAAGCAGTGAAGATTCACACGCCAAGATGTGCTCGGAAAGACCCACAATCCTTTGAGTGTTTCTTAATAGAGTGTCATACAGGTCAAAATACAGGTCCATCAAGGTCAAAACTTATTACACACACACATGCACACGCACACACATGCACGCACACACATACAGAATCAAATGTGTTCTCAGATGCGTAGTATTGCCCAATAGATGGTCCGGCTGAAATGCAGTTTAAAGCAGTTAGCAGAAACCGGCCGCACTCATGTTCCTCCATGTGCAACCTTCAAGGAAACCATTTCCAGAGTTCGATGTTAAACTCTGTAAGCATTTGTATTGGCAGCTGACCAAAGGCTATTGTTCTTTGCTAATTTAAGTCCGCATCTTGATTTGTTTATGCCGGCCTTGTAGTTAAAACACCACATGAAAAGGCTGCGAGGAGGGGATGATGGAGGGATGGAGAGGATACTTTGAAAGTTTGAGGAATGCAGCTGTGCTGTCAGCCTATAGGACCACTGTAGACAGAAAGTAGGCTTTGTTTCCCACATGGGCCATATGTGGCTGACAGACACGACGGGTAAAGCAGGGTTCAGGATTCAGGGTAATCTGAAGCTTTGTGGTGAATGTGTTGACAGATGTGACAGTGCTGACTGAGGTACTTAACACAATGTGCACTGTATGTGTGTTTGTATTAATGTGTGTATGTTTACCCAAATGGGACTTTGAAGACCCATGGTGATACTAGTTTTTTGGAGTAAAGCTGCATGTATTTTGGCGCCAGTAATCATAACTTAAAATGTGATCTTTGTTTGATGATTTGATCTCTTTCATGCCACAAAAATCTGCCAAAAAGACATGCATTGAGTGGTTCGCACAGGGTTTGATTTTACTCAGGGTGGGAAAGGATGAGAAAAACATTTAGACTATTTTATTCCACCTCCAAAAATTCATTAGGCCACCTCCAGGGGCCAATATAGAGCACTAAAATGGGACTTTACATAGGCAAATGAGCAGCAGCAAATGGGACTTTTCCAAATTCTACTTTTTTTTTTTTTTTTACTGTGCATTGGGGGGAAATGACCAAATAGTGGTTACAAGGATACACATTTCTATGTGCTTAGGTGAATGAAATCTGGAACCATTTACGGACAAAAAAATGATTTTCTTCCTCTGGGTACTAGTAAACACCACATCGCCTCAATGCCAGTGGAGTTGCCACAGTTTTGCAGTCATCAGTTTCACACCAGCTTATGTCTTTATCATAAATATTGGGCCATATAACAATTACAGTATAGCAGGCAATATACTTCGAAAGTTGAAAGACAAAATGACGAAGGAATACTATGTGCAGGTGTGGCATTCTGCTACACCTCTTGTGCTATTCCTAATGTCATAGGAAGTAGTTAATGAACCAAAACCAAAGTTGACCCTAGCCTCACTGGTGACATAACCAACCATGTGGTATTCGGACCAGTCACAGGACAGGCAGAAGTAACAGAGGTAGAAAAAAAACAAAAACAAAAGAAAAATTCAGTTGTGAGGGCTTACACAAAGAACATATAAAACCTGACTCACTGTGTCTTGCAAGACATCTTTTTACTCCTTATTCAGTATTCTGGGCCCTTAATAGGCCAGTTCCTTGTAAATATCTGGACTCAACAGTTGTGATCATTTTAAGCCTTTAGCCCTTTGACTGCCATATATTCTACTCTGTTTAGCAGGTGCTCAGTACTGCCCCCTTGACCAAAAGACTGTACTGCTCTCTTTTCCTGTCTCACAGCAGCCAAGGGCAGTGGTTCAACTGTCTCTGTCTATAGGCTGTGGTAAAACTGTGCATTGATATATGTAATGTAATCCTTTCCATTTTCTGTAATATTATTTCCATCTGTGTTGCTAAGCAATCTTTGGTGTGGTGTTTCTGCACTGCACTTCCCAGATACTACCTGTCAATCAAACTGAGCAGTGCGGTGATGTCTTTTTCTTTGGATTTTCTGTTGATGGAGTATGACTTTCTGTAGGTGGCGCTCTTTTCTTTGTGTTTTACCCATTACACACAACTTAGTTCTTATTCTTTTTTTATTACAAACAAATGAAAAATGTTAATCACATTATTTTCTGTGTGGCAGGGATTTTTTTTTTTCTTTACAGTAAAGTGTTTAGAACCACAAATATTGAAACACTGAATCATTGTATCAATCAGCGACAGAGTAGCAAAACTGACATTTATTTACAGGGAATTCTCAAGATAAATTCAAGGTTTAAGGTCAAGTATAAGCTGATGCGAGTGACGTTAGGTGTTTGGGAATAAATGAAAAACAAGGGATTTGTCTTCATGTGTGGGGGAAAAAAGCAATTTTGTTTGTGTGTGTGTGTGTGTGTGTGTTAGGCTCTTCTTGGAGAAGGACCAGTTTCAGTGCTCTGAAGAGGAAAAGAATATTCTTGGCCAGGGCGGCAGCGGGACTGTCATCTACCGAGCCCGCTACAGGGATGAGCCAGTGGCCGTCAAATGCTTCCACTTCAAGAAGTGCCGACAGCAGACCATCAGCAGTGACACGGGTACAGAAACATGTTGTTTACTGTGGGAAATGTGATTTACTGTTCCATTCGTCACACTGTATTAATACTGTCAACAGCTAAACTTCCTGACACCAATCTTAACTCTATTAATGTTTCAAAAGTTTGAAATACAGCCTAACCAGTGTGTTTTTCTTTGAAGGCTGACATTGATGATTTTGATGTTTCTGGCACAGTTAGATACTACTGTTTTATACTGAAATTCCACACAGACACACACTCACACACACACACACACACACACACACACACACACACACACACACACACACAAAATCCAGCTACTCTGTGTTTCCTTCTGAATTTAATGCTTGTCAGGGTTTAAAACCCCCTAAAGTAGCATTTAGACATTGAGAAACTCTCTCTTTTGGAAAAAGAGTATTATACTACAATGGCATTTTCATGCATACTTATGTGTAATCCAATCAAAATGTCTCATTAGAATTGGTTCAGTTTATGGACTTTCTACTGGCAACCAGTACAGCACTGATCAATTCTATAGTAAATCAAATCTTTGCTGACCTTAAACTTTTAATAAAATGCAGGTATTGGCCCTGTATATCAGCCTAACCCTAATGTGAAATGTCTGATATCTCGCTGTGTCAGGTAGTCCTGATTTTTTTTTTTTTTTTTTCCTTTTTTAACATCTCAAGTGGTTTCTGATATCTCGGTGTCAAGCTGTCATGGATTTTTAAAGGGTGCCTCTCACCCTAAGTTTCTCACCTTTCTTTCTCAGCCCTGTCTCCCCTTTCATTCTGTCCTCTGTGGATTTATCCCCCCACATTTGTCCACATATATATTTGTCTCCTTTTTCTGTGTTCTGTGCACTTTGTCCTAGTCCTATTCCATTGTCCTGCGAGGGTCTCTTCTCTTTCCCTTCCTCACATTTCTCTATCTTCTTGTCCCCTGATGCCCTGGCCTTTCCAGTAGTCGGCTGCTTTGTGTCTTTACCTCTTGAGAGAAAGTCGTACGTCACAAGGTCTGCAAAAACAGGAGCATCCACAAAATAATGAACCTCCTTTGGAAACCTTCATTTTAGGGTGAAGGCTTTCAGTGTTGCTGTTATACATAGTACATTTGCTAAATGTACTGTGTTTTCCATTAGTCCACATATTTCCTGTATCTCCAGGGTACCTATGGTTGTCTTTTTGAATTCCCTCCCCAGGCTGATAGCATCCATCAGTGGTGGTCTTAGCATTGTAGGTGTCGAAGCTAGGCAAGATCATGCAAAATCATCTTCAACACATAAACAAACACAGACACAGAGCGACAAACCCCTGACAAGAACATACTATTCAGATAGCAATAATGATATCCTTGGACACTCTCCAGCTTTATACAAATATTGAAACCAGTGCATTGTCAGACTCAATAGTTTTGCTACAAAATCCACAGAGAGCTCAACTTACACGGCCAGTCTTTTGTTTGGTTAGCCTGTAGTCTTAGATGTAGACAAAGCAACAATGACTTCATAAATGTGAAAACTATGGCTACACAGCCCATCACAAAGGAGCTGCAAGTCAGGGTGAAAAAGCCAACCATGTTATATATATGCAAATGGTTTAGGCCAGAGGCACATTTCATGACCAAATGTCTCGCATTTGCTGAGCTACTGAGCCACCAAAACACAGCTTGCATCAAAATAGTGCCACACCTAAGAATGAGGCAACAACGTGAGTTTGCACATTACAAGACTGATTGAGTGAGCCTTACCTCAAACAGCTGGTAAAATGTTGCTGTCTTGAAGGGCTGACCCACAGAACTTGAATGGAGTGGAACGGCCTTCCCCATTCAAATCAACATATCAGGATTGTCGGCACAATGGCCATTTTTATGTCTCTCTTTGCTGTGGTACAGGGCTTTTTTTTAGAAACTGACTTTTGCCAAGTTGATGCTCGGCTCAGGTGAGAGGTTTTGCAGTGAGAAGCAAAGCAGTGGACGAGAGGGTTGATACCTGAGCCAAGCCCATCAGAAACCGGCAGATCGGGCTGGGTTCGGACAAAGAGAGATTCAAAACCACAATAATTTGTAGCATTTAGGGCGATCCTTGCTAATGTTATCTTAACCTTGTTGCTAATTTCAGATTACAGTTGAATTTTGAATTTTATGCACTTGTTTAACAACCCAAACCACACAGATTCAAATGTTGACAATTATTTTAGTAATTTATGCTTTCAGGCTACAGCCACAGCACAGCATCTGCACCGTTCTCAAGCAAGTGTGACACACTTTACAACTCTATTGACTTGTCACCGCAGCATATACCTATAATCTCCAATTTTTTTTTGTGCGCATATGAGCGGATGGAAAGAAGAGACAAAAGAAGAGACATATCCTGCTGCAAACCGGTTGACCAGTGGGAGGAATCAGCTCGATGTAAGAGCAATGACAAAAATTTCAAATAAGTTGGAAAATCATCAGGAAGTCCCAGACTGCATTGGGAGGTCAGGACATGACGTGCCGACCCCCTCACACCTCCTCACACTATGCAAGCACATGCTGTTTTCACTCTGATCTTGACAATTTGGCCGGTACCGTCTGGGACGCCTAAATTGGCCGCCATACCATATGGTGTGCACCTGGCCTTACAAATCCAGAAATCATTACTGTCCCCCTTGTCTTTGGAAACCATCAGTCATACAGTTCAGCTTTACGTGAACAGCTATAGACCTCTGTAGGATGGAAACAATTACAAATATTAATGTCTAACCTGGCTGTGATGTGACACAGCGTTGACGTGGTGGATTCAGAGTAATAGTGTGACCCATGTGCTCTAACACTGGCCTCCTGCAGGGAAATACTGTAGGTCATCTGTTGTGTGTTGGCAGCACTCTTTTGTTTCCTCTGCCTCAGAGGTCACATCTCAAGGTGATCTGAAATGGCTCTGCCTGCCTGAATGGTTAGCTGGTTGCTTTAGATTAGAGTAGCATTTGTTCCAGCCTAATAACTCCAGGAGGTGCAGTGTCCTGGGTGCTGGATGCTGGATGCTGGCATTGGATTTTACTGTGCAGGGTTGCAGTGGACATCCAGAATCTCAGCACTGTTCATTGTAGCAGAGAGGAAATCTTTGCACAGAACGGTGAAGCATTGTCTCTTTAACCTGCACTGACACCAGTGTGGATGTTACACACTCACATACACACTCACACACAGACCGTTTTCCATTTTACAGCAGTAACAAGGCCAGCTATAAATCCATCCAGAGGAACAGGACCTGTGTGAATGTTATTGGTCATGGCTAGAATTTAATGTGGCTCTCCTTTTGCTGGGTCTGATTTCTTGGCTGCATTGGCCTATTGCCAGGACGTCCTCTGATGCATGTATAAATTTCATGAATGTAGAATTTTACTGGACTTTCTACAATATTTCCTTTGATAAAGTGTGTCAGTTATTGAAAGATGACTATTCCTCTGTTTGAATCCATGGAGGACTAACTGCAAGGGGAGCTCACACTCTCAAATGGAATGGAAAAACTCTGCAGACTGAGATGTTAACATGCAGAGTCACCATTTATATTCCTCTCTACTTTTGAGTTTCAGTGCACAGAATCCATCAAGATGACTTGTAACTGTGTTTAGAGAGCTGAGATGTCAACATGAGCCACAATAGCTGGACGATCACATCGGAGAAAGCTGAGAATAGAAGTGGAAACTTTTTTCATTTGAATCTTACAAGAAGTTTTTTTTTTTTTCCCATTTGTGAGATCCCCTTGCATTTTGTCTTCATGGGTCTTTTTAGGCCTTCTCACCCTTGTTAGTTTAGTATTTCTTTTCTTCTGTCTTCCCACATCGCCTCATATATCCCTCCATCTCTCCAGATACCATGGTGAAGCACCTCCAGTCTGTGGATGCCTGTCGGAGCTTCTCCGAGTTTCGCCAGGAAGCCAGCATGTTGCACTCTCTGCAGCATCCATGCATCGTCTCTCTGGTGGGCATCAGCATCCACCCGCTGTGCTTTGCACTGCAGCTGGCCCCCCTGGGCAGCCTCAACACCGTGCTAGAGGAAAAGCACAAAGGCAAAGGCTAGTAGGGAAATCTTCATATTCTGATTATGTCTTGAAGCACCATACCAGTGATTTAACTTGGTTAACCTAATATCTACAAGATGCATAGATGTTTCTGCTAATCTTTTCCTATAGCAAGCCATTCTATTTTAGAACTCCGGTACCATTTTTCCTCCCTTTCATCCAGTTATTGATTTCTATTCATTCTGCAACAATATGAAAATGAACTTTCAGAGACTTCAGACTCTCTTCACACCAGTATTCCATCATCATAATAATTTGTCCACATTAGTTTTCCTAAAAGCAGCATAAAAGCAGCAGCACTGTTGTGGTTTGAAAACTTGAAATTAGACAAAGCCTCTCCACTGGAAAATAGCCCCCAGGGAAACATTTGCTTTACACAGCCAATTATCAGTTCTGTGGTTTATGAATGTCGACAACTTTGTTAGCCACAGGAGTAGAACATTATAAGGTGGTTGTTTCAACTAAAGATTAAAATTGATTATATGTTGTGAAATCTTTAATTGCAAAAATGGTTTGGTGCAATGTACAGTGTGGGTGAATTGTGGTGAATGGGCCAAACATTCAAAATCAAAGGTATGGCCCTTTAAGCTATATTCTTTAGTGGAGCAGCTCTTTTATGATTATTATTAATTATGTTCTCTCTCTTTAGACTCCAGGTACATGCCCCTGAGTCACATGCTGACCTTCAGAGCAGCCTATCAGATCGCAGCAGGGCTGGCATACCTGCACAGAAAGAACATCATTTTCTGTGACCTCAAATCGGACAACATCCTGGTGTGGTCTTTGGAGGTTTGTGCACGAACAATTTCACGAAGCTGTAACATCAGGAACTATTGCCGTTTCTGTCATCTAATACAGCTTTTTAGTCATTCGCGTGTCTTGTTTTAGGTGCAGGATCCGGTCAACATTAAGCTCTCTGACTATGGCATCTCGCGCCAGTCCTTCCATGAGGGGGCTTTGGGGGTCGAGGGGACGCCAGGCTACCAGGCTCCTGAGATCCGGCCAGGCATTGTGTATGACGAGAAGGTACTGTCTTCCTCTCGGATATTTTCAGTGGGCTATGACGTTTTAAACCTCAGTATGTTGTTGTCAAGTTAACTGTGCTACCTTGGTATAATTAAACAAATCAAACTGTGGTTCAGATGACTTGTGGCTTCTGTTACACACCAGTGGTGTTGTTTGCATGCCTGAAATTAAAACCACAATTCCCACAAACTTTGTTCATTCTTGTCACAAAGCAGATGTTATTTGTCTGCCCTCTCCCTCCCTAACATCTTTGGCTTTACTGAAGATAATAAACATGTTAGAACAGATTTTTTGTGTTGGCCTTACCTCCTCCCATCTGTCATTATCAGAAACTCTAAAAACACTTAAAGAAGACGCAAACATTCCAGGGTGTCTGTGGGTCCTTAAAAAGGAGGTCGTGCTTTCCACAAACATTTAATCAAATTTCATTTCTTTTTATTTCTTTTTGCCAAAGTTAGTCGAGCTCTATTGCATGATAGCCAACATTTCGAATGTTATAAAACTCGAAACTCTACCGGTGAACCTAATGCATTCTTTATACTGACGTGCTACACTTAACCTGTTGGGGAAATGGCTGTTGTAGATGAACCGAACTCACTTTACACTTACTCTCATACTACATTTACATGCGCACAAGAGACCAGAGTATTCAATTTAGCATATGAGAGAAAGCCATAAAAATCATTGGATGTACCTGTGAAGGAGTCTGTTAGAATCATGTATTCAGTAAGTGACTATATGCCTACCTAAAACCCAGCACAAGACCAAATACATAATACTTACCTTTACACTCACCTGCAGTGCTCATTTGAATAACAAAAAGTTGTTTTTTCCTTTTGAGGAAAAAGGTGAACATTTTGAAAAACCTTCGATATGATACCTGTAGACACCTTGTATTCACATTAAAACAGACATGTCAGCACTTAAGTGTCAGATATTAGTCCAATGAAATCAGCAAAGAAATAAGCCCAGAATGTCATTCTGTCTCATTTTCACTCTGCAAGTTATTCCACTCCTAAAACATAGAATCTGTAGACGAGTTCAAATGTGATGGGAATGTTTGATCTTGTGCAGGAACACATGCTGAATGAATCATAGAAAGTGAACTGTTAAGTGACTAAATTTGTTTCAGCAACCAACCACAGTATGTGCACAGTATGGTGGAGACATGTACTGTGAAACAGATCAATATGAACCCTTACTGATCTGTCTTCTCCTCTTTCAGTGTAAGATGTAGAGTGAAACGGCTGCCCCGGCCTCACTGCTTATTTTGCTTGTCCTACCAGAGGATTTATAGTTAGCGGGCTGACTGTTTTGACTGGTTACTTCCTCCTCTGCAGCCTGTTTCATCGTACTGTCTGATTGATACCACATGTTATGTTTAATGGCAGAGGAGGAAGAAAAGGTGTGTGTGTGTGTGTGTGTGTGTAGCTGTATTAGTGACCCCATTTACTGGCACACTAAAAAATGCAGTTTAGACAATGTGGGTTAGATAAGACCCATGACAGACCCCTCTCTGGACATGTTAGTACGATAATTCTCTTAGTAAGTGTAACAATATATGTTGAGTGCTCAAACTTAAAGGACCATAGCAATTATTCACCATGTTAAGTGTAATATCTACAAAAAAACATACTTTCTGCTGATCTTTTCCCAAAGCAAGCAGTCACATTTTAGAACTCCGATATCGTTTTTCCTCCCTTTCATCCGGCCATTGTTTTCCATTCGTTCCACAATGATATGAAAATGAATTTTCAGAGACTTCAAACTTTCTTCACACCAGTATTCCATCACCGCAATAAAGTCGTCCACATTAGTTTTCCTAAAAGCAGCAGCACTGTTGTGGTTTGATGACTTGAAATTGAGTGAAACAGTCTCTCTGTCACAAAATGAATTAAACGTTTCCCCATCCCCTGGGTTTTCTTTACATAGCCAATTATTGGTTCTGTGGTTTATGAATGGCCGTAACTTTGTTGGCTGCAGAAGCAAAACATTATAGGGTGGCTGCTTCAGGGATTTCGATTATATGTTGCGGTATCTTTAGTACCCCCATATGATTTGCAAAAATGGTTTGTTGCAGTGCAAAATGGCCAAACATTCCAAATCGTTGGTATGGTCCTTTAACTGGCTTTTATTGTCATGTCCTTTTTAAACCTTGAAATAACCACATTGCATGTAGACTGGGATATAAAGCGAAGGGATCAATCATGCAGTGTTTTTTTTTTTTTTTTTTTTTTGCTTGGACTTTGGCAGTCACTTTATTATATATATGTACATACATGTACATGTCATCCTCAATCTGGCTCTGTACATATTTGAATGAGCCTGTTCCAGTGAATAGGATTTGAAGTCAGCCAGCGCTCGCTCTCTCAGTCAGCTTGGATGTAGATTGTAGCTGTATGTTGGTGTAGCGTGGCCGGCCTGGGCTTCTGGGCTCCTGTTCTCCCCAGGGAAGCTAGGTTTACCAGGGGTTACTGCTTTGCTGGCCTCTGCCTCTGCAGAAGAGTGTTTCAAAGAGCAGAAAGAAATCTCCATAAGCCCTGGCCGCTATTCATCAGCCGCTATCCCACAGAGTCTGCTGACCTCAGCCAATCAGACTCCTTCTCTCTCTCCTGGGCGTTAATTTCACTTTTTGATGAGGTTTAGCTATTCTAATGAGATGCAGGCAGGGATCGAGAGAGCACAGAGAGGCAAAGATGGGCGAGAGAAAAGGATGAAAGTAATTGAAAACTAGCGTAGTGCTAGTTACATGCGTGCCAGCTGTGGGCCCCTTGGCAAGTCGTGTAACATGTGTAAGTGATTTTGTGTGACAGTCAGCACTAGAGAGTTGATACAAGTCATTTGTTTAATCTTGGATAACATCATGACTACTGACAAGATTAATAGCTTGTGAACAGAGAACCACAACATGTAAGGATAATCTCATTCATTGTATTACAGTTGAAATTTAATGATGATTGTGCCTTTTGAATTTAATGAAATGTGTGGACAAAAGATCAGTCTTTATTATAAATATAGCACTTAAAAGTGAAGATGTATTTTAAGTGAGAATGTTTGATGAGGTTGTAACAAGGTTGAGACAGTAATGTGTATGTGATTGCTTTTGTATTTTTCTCAGCTCTTTAAGCCTTTAATGATGATTGCAGTAGCTGTCCATTACACTATTTCATAATTTGTACAAGCAAATTAAGGGTGTGTTTCGCATCAATAATCATCATTGTTTGTAGCCAGATTGGATATGGTGATGCATTAGCTCTATTGCTTTTATGGTATGAAGCAGGAAGAGGGCGCTGTTCTTCCAGCGGAAATGGAGCCAAAACTCTCAGAGTTTCCGGCAGTGGCAGATGGTGGAAGGACTGAAAGGCCAATAGAATAATCACTTCAAACATATTCATCCTCTTCAGTAAATCCAGAAAGCATTTGACAGAAGTCGTAAAAGAAGGCGAAGGGAGAAAGTGATTACATTTTGTGACAGGAAACAATGGGCTTTATGGGAAATGTGGTCTTAATTTGGAGAAGCACTAACAATACCACTGGAGTGAGACAGAAGCCACCAGTTATCTCAGCCATGTTGGTGTTCGTTTAGGTAACTTTTTAGACTTTTTGATTGCTCTGCTTCCGTCTTG
Source organism: Myripristis murdjan (assembly GCF_902150065.1). Taxonomy (NCBI): domain Eukaryota; kingdom Metazoa; phylum Chordata; class Actinopteri; order Holocentriformes; family Holocentridae; genus Myripristis; species Myripristis murdjan. Next base: position 3,247,483 of record NC_043982.1, read on the forward strand.
TATATTTACTTGTTTTAGTCTTGTGAGGTGCTTTTAAAATGTGTGCACGTTTTAAAATGCACTTTAGAAATTAAGGTATTATTTTTATTAATCATTCCAAAGTTTTACAGTCCATATCCCAGTGACATGAAGATTAAATATGTGTCATATTTAAGTGATTTTACTTGACTGCATCAATTTTATTCTAATCAGCCTGATATTCTTTTGAATGAAGATGCATACCTTTGATATGGCAGATTCCTTTCATCAAGTTTATTTTAAAACTGCTGGCATTGCTGTGACGCCAAGGTGTTATAGTCGATAAGAAACCATTGACAAGGATACTGAGAGCCAGAGTGCTCTTCTCTTATCAGTATGCAGACTGCACAGGCATTACAGACTACATAAAAGATTTGTGTTGCCCAAAGTCTCATAACTGAGGCTCTGTATCGACGTATGTTTTGAATCCTGTTTATGCAACTGGAGCGCTTGTTTTGTGTACACAATGGCTTGTATTCCCCAAAGAACGTCTGAGCTCTGTAGATCGTCTATGATGGTTCTTAGCACAGGTATTTCAGACGTATGCCTCATCAAAGACAGTGAAACGAAAAGGAAAATCCCATGGCATCTCCGCAACGCTTTGAGCTGCCCTTCTTGCAAGACTAAAAATTGTAATCAGGAGGGGTTTGACCAAGTATGCGCATTGTGAAACGCGTACAAGTGTTAGGCTGAAGGGAGGAAGGCCGTCTTATGTGAATATCGTTTTTCCACAGCCCAAGTGACGCCATAGCATGCCACAGACCTAGCATATCTGAAGTTACTACCAAGTGATGTCACCACAGATGTGCTTGAGTGGGTTTTGGCCTCGCACAACTGTTTACCTCTCAAGTTATTCTGGGAATGCCCACAAGACCCTATTCACTCAGCCACTGTCCATGACCATTCATAGAAAGGAATCCACTCGGGTATTTCGGACCACAGATATGATCCGTCTCCCAGACGAGATGAGAGGACTCCAACAGATTAAGAGGAGACCAGGACGAGCCAGGACCAGCCACCCTGTTAGCGCTCATTGTGGAGTATCAGTGTCTGTCTCTGTCGTCATCAGTAGCACTCAAGATATCAGTTCACATCTTCTCCCTGGTCCACTCTAGATAATTACATGGATAGTTACTTATAGACCTGTCACTGCTGTTAATATGACACACGTGTAGTGTTCATGTGTTGTCTAAAAGTGTTCATCAGCGACATTTTTTCCAGGACAAGAACAAGACAGAAACAAAAACCAAAATGGCCTTTTTCACTAAACTATGACAACATACAATGCACTGATTCTTGAGAATTTGGATAAATCATGTCCCACTAAGAAAAATGCTATTTCTGCTGGAAATTTACAACATTTTAATGAATAAAAAGAATCAAGGGCATAATCAGGGGGTCCTTTGCACATTTGTAAGGTTCTTTTATAGCTTTATTTTTAATTTGTTTTAATTTAATGATTATATGTTGGCCAATGGCCTACAAAACCAGTTGTCCTTGGATAGGAGATAATCATTTCAACTTGATTAAAACAACAAAAAGTAATAATTTCATTGAATAATATCTTTACCACATGAAAGAGTACATCATAATATGTATTAAAAACTACAAACGATGAGTTTTGAACAATATTTACTATTATTTTGTGGTTGCTGAAAATGTGTCCCAGATATTCGTCACCACCGTCAGATATTTATTTAAAAAATAATAATAAAAAAACTACAAGGTCAATTACATTCCTGAGGACCTCTTTTCAAACCTTCAGCTCTACTGCATGCTTCAAGACCGCTCAGGCTCCTGGAAGTTTGCTATTTTCTCTTAAATCTCTTCATATTTTGGGACACTGCTACTGTCACAACCATAAATTGTCAACACCGTCACTTCTGTATAAAAAATATTAAATTGGATTATGGAATAAATGTATACTTTTTAAGAAGAGGTCTGATGTAGGTGGCAACAGGGCGAAAACAAGCTGACTCATGTGAACAACTCATGCTTATCATGTGAAAGAGCAGGTTTTTGTCACCACCGTCAGACGTCACCACCGTCAGGTTTTCTGTCTGACGGTGATGACTGAAGTCTGAAAAATGCTTATAACAGTGCTCAGGATTGTTATTTTTTGTACCAAATAGTTAAATAAAGTTGTTAAGCAAGAAGCCATTGACTTGAGTGGTATAAATTTTGGAAATGTATGTTTTAATGAGGCGACTGTCACCACCGTCAGATTAGTGTCACCACCGTCAGAGGCAGTTATATTGGTTTTAAATGAATATGCTTACAATATGTTTCTTTGGTGCTGTTGAATTATTTAAGTATTAGTCTCTTTAATACAAAAATATGTTTTTCAAATTAAAAAAAAAAAAAACATTACGGTGACGGTGTTGACAAAAACAAAGTAACCTAATAACTGGAAAAACCTATTTTATGAAAAAAATGCAAAATGAGGAGGTTGCACCGGTACATTGCTGAACAGCCAAGACCTTGGCCTATAATGATATACCTTCAGATTTTGTAATTTAACGCACTTTTTTTTTTCAAAATTAAAACCTGTTTTATCCACATTCCCAAGAATCAGTGAATGACATTTTGGTGATCACATAAAAAGGAGATGAAAATGCCAGAAATATACAATTTAAAGAGAAAAAAATTGAAAAATGATTGAGTATTAGATTAAAGTAGAGTTTTGGTAGAGTTTTGTATAAAACAAAATTGTATAACAAAATTCAGATCTCAGAATGTGACTAAAACTAAATCACATCATAGTCAAAAGAATAAGACTAAAGCTAAATCAAAACTAACCCTTCATATTTGCCAAATGTGCTCTGTGCCTGTATTTATGGCACTGTGTTCATTTCTACTGGGTGTTTGGTATTTAAATTATTGTCTCTGGATGTTTATGGAACCCATTTTCCTATTATCTATTCGTACATTCCTGACATGTGTTACATAACCTACCAGCTGTTCTCTAAACTTGTGATACATTGTTTACATATGAAATTGTTCATACAAGAATATGATTTCTTAGCAATCCTCAAAGTGTAAAATTGTACCTTGGTAACCACCTCTTTTTTTTTTCCACCAAAAATGCCCTTACCCCACCACAAACACCCAGGTGGACATGTTCTCCTACGGCATGGTGCTGTACGAGCTGCTGTCGGGGCGGAGGCCAGCACTGGGCCACCACCAGCTCCAGATAGCAAAGAAGCTTTCCAAAGGCATCCGGCCTCCGCTGGGCAGCCCAGAGGAGGTGCAGTTCTACTGCCTCCACAGCCTGTTGACTGCGTGCTGGGACACCAAGCCTGAGAAGGTCAGACTTGCTGCTTTTTCACACTGTGAGGGGCTTGGTTGATTGGTTGCTGTACTCTGACCAAGAAAAACACATAGCAAATGTTTATTAGGTGACATTAATGTTAAGGACCATACCAGTGAGTTTGCATGTTTAGCCTTAAATCTACAAAACACATACAGTTAACTTTTCTGTTGCTCTTTTCTGGAGCAAGCAGTTGTATTTCAGAACTTTGATATCATTTTCCTACCTTTTATCCAGCCATTGGAATCCAATGGCTGGATTCCAATGAACGATCTCTCCACCAGAAAATAGTCCCCTGGGAAACGTTTGCGTTCCACAGTCAAGTATCAGTTCTGTGGTTTATGAATGGTGATGACTTTATTAGCTGCAGAAACAACTAACAAAAGAAGCAAATTATAAGGTGGGTGTTTCAGCCAAAAATTCAAATTTGAAATTGGAGGGATTTAGATGATATGTTATGAAATGTTTATTACCACTGCATGATTTGCAAAATGGTTTGTTGCAATGTAAAATAATTGTTGTTAATTGTCCTAAATGGGCCAAACATTCTAAATGCTGCTATGATCACTGCCATGGTCCCTTCAAACAAATTTAAAAAATTGTAGAATTATATCAAAGCTAACCGTCGACTCATATCATAATGTAACTGTTCTCCAAGTATAATTTTTTGAGGCATTTAGTCTCGTAGTCCTTCAAATAAAAGTTGTATGGAACTGTAATCAGCTTATTGTCCATTTTGCACTCGCAAGACCAAATTGTTACAAATCACATCAGTAGGGAGCCAGCGAAGTGGGGAATCTGATTGGCTGTTGATGTCCGATGACCGCAAAAAGTTCAGCGGTTGCCAGCTTTAGTCAGCCAACAAGCCTGTTGCCTGTCAGACACATTGGCCAAGTTTCCCCAGTGGCTCAGCTCTGTAAAGAAATGAATGAACTTGCAGTGACCTGTTGATGGTGTTGACCACAGTGCGGCAAAGCAAGCAGTTGGGCTGGCAACACACGAGAAGACTTTTAAAATCCTAATAGAAAATGCATCCCGGCATGCTTTTATTGATGAGAACATGCAGGGGATGGCTAAGTTCAACATTATCCCAAACAAGCACAACATTTCCTGGTATCATGACACAGCAAAAATATACATGGGAACTGCTTTAAACTGATATCGGGAAGGCAGTTAGGTCCTGATCCCACAAAAGTGATGCAGACAGCAGTTATGGATTACCACAGATGTCCTATCTTACATGTTGGTGCTATATTTTCATTGGTTTTCAACATTTCTGCAGGCTGTTGTAACAGCTATTGGTCCAAATGTTGGCTGGGATTGCAGCACATCTTTTTTTTGTTTCTCATTTGTAAATCTACTCACACTAGATGATTAGGCAAGGATGGGTTATCACACAGTTAATATAATGAGATTATCCTGCTGACTCTAATCTCTAGTCTGACACCAATCAAAACAACAGACTCATCACAACTTGGCTCTCGCTGTTTATCGGTGGTCTGTGATCCGTGTTGAGGACCCTGCAGATGTCAGGTTATCCAAGTGTGTATCCAATGTGGTAGCTTAACTCCATCTGTTAAGGCTGAGTCTCTAAACTCTGATTTCCCCTCTGATTGTAGGGTTGGATAAATCTGCTATAAATCAGCTTGATGTTGCTTCCCCAGCCTTACCTCCCACCTCAGAAATGCTGCTGTCCTCAATGAACACTGGCAGGATTAATGAATGACAAACAAGGAGAGACAGCGTCTAGGGACAACCTGATTTGCTGGTTGTGAAACCACAGTTTTGTAATGCAAGTGTCACAAGTAAGGTTAGACCAAGACATCAGTCTAATATTGGAAATATTTTTTTATACAGCATCATCAATATGAGTCAGGGTTGTCCCCCTCCTATAAGCATGGCTTAGCATGGAAAGTTGCAGAGTCTTTACCATCTTGAAGAATAAAAATCTGGAGGAAACACTGAATTCTTGTATTTTTTATGTAGTAATGCATTTACTCTATTTGAAAATGTTTAAATTTACAAACAAAATAAAATACTATCAGCTTCAATGAAAAAATATCAATATCAACCCAGTTCAACACAAACATACCTACAAAAAAGCAAGTAATCATGGTTGAAACATAATTGTAGACATGACGTGTGTGTCTGTGTGTGTGTGTGTTTGTGTCTCTGTGCAGAGGCCTCTGGCCATGCAGTGTGTGCGGCAGATGCAGGAGCCCAGCTTCCCGTGTCTGAAGTATGTCTTGTCATGCGACGTCCATTCGCAGCTCTTCCTGTCCCAGCTGCAGGGATACAGTGCCGTCTTCTGGGACGGACAAAAGGAGGACAGGTTTGTGTTTGTGTCCGTTCACCTCTCTTCCATACGTTTTGAGCATTTTGTCTCTCTGGAATCTAAACATGTCCTGATGTCAATGCTATTTATATCCAAACCTATTACTGCAACTGAACACCTATATATGAGCAAAATTGCCTTTCAGTGAAAATATGATGTGAGGTGTCCTGATGACTCAGTGGTCTAAGGTGCATACCATGTAGCCATTATGCCCTGGGTTGGAATGGGGCCTTACGCCTTGGATACACTGAACACCTAACACATGTGGACCGTTTGCAGAGTGGATGCTGCAACACTGAGCTTCCCCTATAATCAATGAAACTGGCTACACCAGGTGTGACAGCAGTGCGTCATTGGTGTGTATGTGCTTCAGAGATCCGCTGTATGCACGCTGCAGGTATAACCAGTAAAAAGATACATTTTGCAGCACATCTGCGACGTGGTCAGTGTAGCCAAGGCATCAGATCTTTGTTTCATTTGTCGCATGTCTGTCTAACCCAGTCCTTCCTGTCTCTCTCTCTTTACTTTTGATGTTGTAATAAAGGCAAAAATTGTCAATAAATAAACTCGATCTATCCCAGTTAGTGTTATCCACCTCTGATATGATGGATGTGATGCAGTTGATTGATTCCATATTTATCGTAGAACTGATCAACTATCGAAGACCTTAACATGAATTGATTCAAATAAGGCGTTTTAATCAGATGCCATTCACGTACGGGTGCATCTTTATGTCTTTTGAGATGATGGTGTAAGGGCTCTTAGGGATTTGTCACCGCTGCAGATCTTGGCTTTGAATGTGATAACTGGAATACAGTTGGTTCACATCATTATAATTTTTTTGTGCACATTCATGACCCCTAGAGGATTAGTATCGATCTTGATGACCCCATGACCTTTGCTCCAGCATCACCATCAAGCCAGGCTCAAATCGTTTTGGGGCTGTTGTTTACTGACCCCACATGTCTAGTTTGGAATAATTGTCCTGGGTTTCAGTGGGAAATTTAAGTCTATTAATCCTTACCAAATAAAATTCCGAGGGAAACACTTAATACTGGTCTTTTTTTGGAATTTTGGAGCATGTGCACGGTCAATTTCAAAGGTATTGACTATCATCAGTCACAAGGTTCAAGCCCCAGTCTAAGCAACACACAGGCCTGTCTCCCCTGTCCTTTTTGGTTGCACTATTCAAGACACTCAGACAGCTGCTAAAGTCCTCAAATCTGGGCAGCGTAATTACCCCTTAATGGGAAAGCGGCTCTGTCTTCCTCTGAGCTTTTAACCTCAGTCCAACCCCTTTCTGCAGCTCATTAACTGGGAGGAGGCCGCGTTCACTCTTCTGAAACCACCTCGGATATGGATTTTCTCTCTGCGGAGCCTGGGGACTGTGTTCACGCTGAGGGGGGAACGCTGGAGAGTCTGATTTTCATTTTGAAAGTCATGATCTGAAAGCATACTCAATCTACTGGTGTTTTCACAAAAGTTCTGTCACAAGTGCACATGCACACACACACATTTGTACATCTTACAGTGCACACACCGACACACACACACCCCTCTGGCTGTGATGGCTCCCAGGTGTTTTTGTAATTGCTCTATTGTTTGCTGTGTGTGTGCTGCAGGACTCCACCTTTATCTCCATCCAATAAAATCAGCTTTCATCCCCCTCATACAGGTGGTGCTAATGACTGCTACTGGCTGCCGTTGGCCATCTTCCTGCCGTTAACCCTTTCACTACGTTAATGTCTCTAATGCCTCGCCCGCCCCCACCCCACCCCCACTCTCCCATTGCTCCCAGTGCCCCTCTGGACCTCACAACTGGTCGTGGGAAGCAGTGTCAAACGACCGCCCATCAAATTCACTCCAACAATTTATTCCCGTTCCCTGCAGAGAAGAGCTCAATGCTCCGCTGTTTAGTGTCTTTTTAGAACTCAGGCTCAGATATATTTATTAAAATAGAGATTTCGTCCACTTGCCGGCACATTTTTCACAGCAGCCATTTTGACATGAAATAGCAGGTAAACCCAGGCATTACTAATGACATTAATTAAAGTTCTGTTCTTTTTAAGTGTAGCAGAGCCTTTCCAATGATGCAGAACTCCGGCTCTGTTAGACCTAAAAGGAACCAAACTATAATTAATATCATTAGTACCACCTGTATTTACCTGCTATTTCATGTCAAAATGGCTGCTGTTCAGAGGGTCTACTTGAATGTTTATCACTTCCTCTGTACCTGTGCTTTCTTCCAGGAGTGAAAGTAACTAATTACATTGACTTCAGTTACTGTGCATGAGCACCTTTTGTGTACCTGTACTTTTTGAAGTCAGTCATTTTACTTCTACTTAGGTACATTTTTGATGAAATATTGTACTGCTGTTGTATATTGTACTCAGCTAAAACCACATAAAACCCCATTCATTACAGACTAACATATTTTTAGCCCTTAATAAATATTGAAACTCAACCATCACAAACTGACCTTCCTTAGTTGAGAAGAGACAACTGGCTTAAATTCGTTGATGGCCTTTTATTGCACGTGTGTTAATCTGATTTGCTTATTTTGTACCACACAGACATTCATATTTGTCCTACTGTTCATAAAGTATCATGTCTTGTGATATCTAAGATGCTGCTAATCTGAATTTGACAAACTGGCATTTGGGCAAAATGGCATAGTTCATAAAGTGATATTTTCTACTCCATTGTAAAACATCCTCCAAGTTTGACCTGTCAGCTCCTTCCCTGTTGTGAGAAAGAGCGCCACACTAGGAGTGTTCTTCTCCAAACTGAATAAAGTGGTCAGACACTGGCAACAACACGATTCAAATCTGAAAAAATGCTCTGAAGGATGCACAACAACACACATTTGTTTGGGATTCATTATTTACCCCGTGTTCCAGCTCTCTTGCTTGCTAAGTGATGGAACTCCTTTGTTTCTGTGTCACTTCATTCATTTTGGAGAAGAACACCCCCGGTGAAGCGTGTCCGTTGCATCATGGGTAAAACCCCCATCTGCTGTATTCTTATTCATATGATATCTCTCTTTGTAATTTAACCACTGCAGTGGTCCTGTTTCCCCACAGAGAACATACAATTTTAATTTTGTTCTAATACTACCGTGTCATTTATATTCATGTGCAGTCTTTCTTCACTGTACAAGCAACTGGAGTCGTAGCCAGTGCAGTTGGAGTCTGCATGGCACATCTTGAAAGTGTTTGGTCATTTCTTTTGTATGGGTGTGTGTGGCCTGCAGGAACTACAGCGTGGTGAATGTGCAGAAAGGCCAAGTGGAGGTGAAGAGGATGCCGTGTCCAGGTAGCAGGCTCAGCTGTCAGATGAAGATGGACAACACTCTGTGGACTGCCACCGAGGTACAGACCACATCGCCAAAAGCAAACACGTCATGCTGTGGGTCATGTTTTCTAAAGGCTCATTCCACCTATTCAGTTGTTAGCGCCGTTTGTTTCAAGTCAGGGAATTTGAAACTATTTCATGTTCTGGACACCAAAGATGACTTGTGTTAATCCAAGGGCCCCCGTTTGAAGACATTTGGAGAGATGCACAAAAAAACAAAACAAAACAAAAAAAAAAACCTAAGAAACTCATGTCTGAGAGAAAGGAGGAAACAATCCAGGGCACTCAGATGAGAAGTTATTTTAAAATCATTTATTAAAGCATGTATTTTTCATGGAAGCTCTCAGACACAGAAGTTTTTGCCCTGTTTAGACAGTTTTTATGTGGTTTTTGTGCATCTCAGCAGTTAATGAAAGCTTTTCCATTTGCTGTTCAAAACTAGCCAGTATGTGGTCGTTCTTTCCTTGGAAAAATCCTCTGATATACAGGCAGTGATGTATTTGAAATTTCCAGTTTCTGAGGAATAAACAGAGGACAAATTAGATGGTTAGAAAAGAGAGCGCCACCTACAGAAACTCATCAGTAGAAAATAAGAGGAGATGGTTTGATAATGCCACAGGGCCACAAGTCGTTGCATGTTGTTTGCTCAGAAATCTGACAGGACATGTGGTTACCGTGTGATATCCTGTGTGTCTGTGTGTCAGGAGCAGGAGGTGTTCATCTACAGTCTGAAAGAGATGTGTCCGCTCAGTCAGCCCCAGAAACATTTCTCCTGCCCAGCCGTCATCACCTGCCTGTTCCCTGTTCCAGCGAGACATCAGGTCAGTCCATATCCAAACAAACACACACTAACTCACACGTCGTCAGATTCACATATTTTCCCTCCACCAGCTAGTATCTGTGGCTTAAAGACAGTGGCTGTATGAATGTGAAACAGAACATTGCTGGAAGAGATAAATGAGCCCGCTTTTACCTGGATGAATAAGATAAAAGGTTAAAAATATATCTAATTTCCCTATGGGGAGTGTTTAATATGCACTAGGCAGTGTGACACTCTGGTGACCCCAAATAACAGTGGGAGTTAGCTGTTGGATTTTTCAAAGAACAAAGGGCTTCATTATCCAGACATCCTGTAAGGAGACATCAGTAAACCAAGGTCAAATCTCAATGTCCACACTAATGCTGCGTTCAATACAACTTGGAAGTCTGAACTCCAGCCTGGAGATTTCCGACATCACTGGGTTCACGCTGCAGGCTAACACGGAAAACTTGGATTCCCAAAGGACTTTTGGCGGAGATGGTTGGTAACATTCCACATATTGCTGTAATCCGGGAGAAATATAAATATTTTTCACAGATTGCACAGCACATATCAAATTATGTGTTAAAGTCCCCATGAAATGACCTCACATGACGTCTACTTTCTGTAAAACAAAGGATCTTAAATAGTGACATCATCCTGCACTAGTGGGTGTACACTAAAATCTTAACCAACAAAACCTTCACAAATCCTCTCTCATCCACCTTGTCCCTTCAAATAAAATTGTTTCTCTCCCAAACTGATATGCTGTTGGTTTGCACTAGCGAATGACCCTTCCCTGCACCGTGTCCCATTCAAACAGCCTGTTTGAACAGGAACTACATCAAAGTAAGAGTCCATTTCATTGGGTCTTTAAACAAATACATTTATAACAATTCCATTCTTACCATTAATGATGAAGGTTGCCATGTTTGGTGTCAAGTCGGATAAATCGGAGCTGTGAAATGACACCCAAACTTCCGACCTGTTATTTCTGAACTTGATGTCATCAAATTGTCGTCAAGTCATGTTTCTGCACCAAAAACTAGAAAAGTAACACTTCTTTGAGGAAATTATAGTAGATAACTTGGAATTTAACTTACTTCAAAATTTAGACTAAAATACCACAATTTTCTTATTCCGTTTAACCTACACTGGGATTTTCCCTCCCCAAATGTCTGCTACAGCTAGACAGCTGAAAACAGCCTTATGTTAGACCACTGTGGGCTTTCTGTAGGTGTGGCTGTTATCACTTAAAAGAGCAAAGCATCGTCGATGAGGAAAATACCAGAGATACTGAGACTTGGACTTTTGGATTGATGTGGCTAGAAAACACTTATATTTGACATTTTAGGTGGATATTTTTGAGCTGCAATTGATGCTCCAATAACCTCAGTCATTTGGATGAAGGCTGACCTGGAAGAACACGCATTAACTCTATGTTTAGTGGTGGCATGGAGATGAGTAGTTCATTACTGGATTTTTATTTTGGGAGACATTTTCAGTCACATTCTCATTGATTACTTCTTTCATAAAGAACATGTCCTGCCAGTGGCCACACTTAACACCAGAGTTTCAGTGCAGAAACAGGTTCAATATGGATTAAGACTGACAAGCCTGATGTATTTCCATACAAATTTTTACCCTGTCAGTGTCTGCTGAGTTATTTAGAAATGAAACTTCCCTTTTCACTTTTTTATAATGCTGTGTAAGTCTGAAGGTGAAGGCTTGGGCACATTTTCAAGTTGAAGGGAACTGGCAGCAGATGGCTATTGAATTTTGATGAGGTTGTTTTTTTATTTGACTGTTCTCCATGGTGTCTGCACAGCAACACTCTTGCCACTGGTAACTGTGTGGCTCTGGTTTGCACGCCTCTAAATAATGGCCCTGAAACCAGCCAGTTGCCAGTTAGTGTGATGGTGATTTGAGCATGGCTTGATTGTCATTCACCAGCTTTGGTGGGAAAAGTTGTTTTATGGTCTGTACTGGCTTTTGTCCCGCTAGCCTCTTTCACCTTCCCTTCCTCCATCAGCCATCAGCCCCCCCTCCACACCACCCACCACGCCCACCTCCACCCTCCCCGACCCCTCTGTGGACACTGGGTATCTTTGAAGTGTAGCTGGAGGACTCCAGGTGTTTGGGGGTGGTTGGTGGCCTTAAGCAACTAATGATGTTAGAGCAGGTCAGAGTGTCATAAACTGTCCTCTGAAATGAGTCCAACATGTAATAAAAGCTGTTAATGTTTCCAGTTGTCACATAATGTAATAATATTCAAACTATGTTTTTTTTTTTTTCTTTACATGAAAGTGTAGTAATATTTTTCATTTGGTGGGTGCTCTTACCCAAAGTGTCACATTATGTGGAGTATGGTTTGACCAACAGGGTTATTTTTAAGGTCAATGCCATTTTTAGATTGATCAAACAAACATCCTAATATCCATCATATCAGAGGTGGATGTCATTGACTGGACCAGATCTGATTTGTAGCACCGCTGTAATGAGATGGGTTGTGCTGCTGGCATTAGTTCATTGACTTTATGTCATTCTTTGGACAGAGTTCTCAACTATTTCATCTCATAACCTCTTGAAATGTTCCTTAGTTCAGTTTCACATTGCAAAATGAATGTGCTCTCTGTTTTCCTTATTCGCTTGACCCTCATTGACTATGTCATGTTATGTAGTTACAGTCCAGTGTGTAAGTTATTCTGTTGTTGCACACATTTTAAGTGGCTGTAAGAGCGTCAGCTAAATGCCTGAAATGGAAATGAAAAGAAAACTAAAATCTGTCCACCTTCCCCTCTTAAGAGCCTGGCCAAGGTGTTTGCTGGGATGTCCGATGGCCTGGTGGCAGTGTACAGTGTGTTGGAAGACCTTCCTCTGGACGGGGAAACCTACCTGTGTTCCCACACCCTCAATAAGACGGTGTTTGGCCTGGAGGACGCAGACCCCCGGCAGAAACCCTACCCAGTCAGGAGCATGGCTCTGATCAACAGTGGCTCCCAGGTGAGGAACAACGGACAGAGATATAGGCTGATACCAGCTTATGTTAAACCATCCGCTAATAATATTGTTAATAGAGTATAATAGTGTTTTTCCATCTACCTGCCATACTTTTAAGTAAAAATACTTTCCAACCATGAGCAGCTGCATATCGACGGAGTGATCTCAGGAAAATGTAGGGTTGAACCACTGCAAGTTTGTAAAGACTGATTCTGATGAATTTGCTATTGAATTTCCTGATAGCTGATACTTTCAGGCTGAACAATTACAATAAATCATGTTCCTTCAAAATATAAATGTTTATCTGCAGGGAAAATCCTCTAAAACAGCACTGACACCACAGGACATGAAAGCTCTCCAATGAAACCAATAATAACAGCAATTGTAATAATAACAGTAACACTATATTCATGCTTATTTTAGATGCTACACTTCTAAAACTGTAGCATCAGAATAAATTCCCTGATTTTAACTTTTTTTTTCTTTTTGCTGCCTCTTTTTTGAATACTTGGTAACTTCCTCTTTGAAAAGCACAAAGAGGACACAAATAAAGTTGTACAATAAATATGTAATCAGTCATACTGCATCATGTCTGTCATATTAGAGAACTACACTGACTGGACCACATCTTATTTTTAATAAAATGACAGGTAGCTAGATGGATGGGTGGATAGACAGACATTTAGACAGAGACAGACAACATGTGGAGTCTCATCACTGTCAACCTGTCCCTGTCCATCTGTCCTCCACCATCAGTTATGGTTTTCCAATGGTCCCGGTGTGCTGGTCATCGACTGTCTGAGTCTCCAGGCGGTTCAGAGGCTGGAACCCTACAGCCCCCCGTCCTCCATTGTATCCTTGACCTCCAGCATCAGTCTGTGGGGAGATGAAGCAGTGTGGACCCTGGACGACCACAGCAATACTCTGCTGCTGTACCACGCCGCCACTTACCAGCTCTGTGCCAAGTACTGGTGGGTGGACCTTTACTATACGTGATTGCTAGATGGCAGCCAGCCACTGGTTTCACTGGATCCACTGGATCCCCTGGCTGTCTCATTGCAATTAACATCACCTGCGCTACTGCTAACATTTTGCACCAGCATTAGCTGCAATGCAGTGGTGCAACTTGTAACCTGTAATGTCCTGAGTTAGCCACTAAAGAAATCCAAGACATTCTTCTCTCAGAAGCAGTAAAAAAAAAGCCCTTTTCATCGCATCTCATAGCTTGAGCCAGAGCCGTCTGGTTCAGACTGAGGCACAGCAGGCAAATTGGCAAAATTGCTCATTTTCTGATGTTTTTTTCTTCCTCCTTCCTTTTTTATTTACTCTTCTTTTTCTAATTTTTTACCAATGCACTGGTAATTTATGCTAATTTAAAATTACCAGAAATTTAGTATTAGATTACCAAAAGATTCCACAAGATTATCTATACTAGAATAAACCCATAAAACTAAGTTAAAAAATTAACTAATTAGTAATTAAAATTATATTACATATAATGAACACAAAATTGTATATATCTATATCTATCTATCTATATCTATATCTGTCTATCTATATATATGAAAACATACACACACACACACACACACACACACACACGAAAACAAAATATCTGTATCTGTATATGTAAACCACTTGAGGTGATTTACAAAGATGCTGTGTGAATAAGCACTTAAAGTCCATTATCACATTTTTCCAGTTATGGATGGAGTGGTTTGATGGCAGCAGGTTTGTCTCTTGGTGTGTTAGATGTGATACATTTTGGGCCACTGCTCTGGGCTCTCTGTGTTCAATATACAGTGCATTCCGAAAGTATTCAGTATTATGTCAATGTGATATTTCAGTTTTTTTCTTTTTAATTAATTTGCAAAAAATTCTACCATTCTGTTTTCACTCTGTCATTATTGGGTACTGAGTGTAGATTAATGAGAGAAAAAATGAATTCAAACGATTGTAGCATCAGGCTGCAACATAACAGGTGGAAAAAGTGAAGGGGGTGTGAATACTCTCTGAATGCACTGTATCTGCATTACATCAGTGTCAGGCCGAAGAAAATGGAGAAATAAGCAAACTCTTGTCTGGAAAGCAACATGATCTTAAACTGCAGTGCAGTCACTAATTTTCTCTTGTTCATTTTTATTTTGAACATCATTTCCTATGTTATTTCAGGTTGGCTAACTGACACTAATTAGACAGCTGCATGGCAGTAAAGATGATGTATTGCTCTTTCCATCCTCGGAGCTCTTTCTCTCACTGACACTTTGAGCTTCTCGTGACATTTTAGGAGATAAAAATCTTCTATTTGATCGTGACCTAAATAATATATTTTTTGGATTATTGATTTTGATTGAGCTCTTGCCATGGTTTCAGCTGTGGAGACAGCAACCCGCTGCGGGACGTCTTCACTGTGCAGCGACCCTCCGGGATTGCTGCGACTACGACCCCTGACCCTAAGACCACGGACCGAGGGGAAGAAGAGCCTGAGTGGGCTAACGGGGAAGTGACGTTGATCTACAGCGAGGAGGCAGGCACTCAGATCATCCAACACCAGGACTCACTGACGGACTACTGCTCCATGTCGTCAGACTCCAACCCCCCCACTGAGCAGCTGCTAATGGGCCGCTCCAGCTCCGGAGCCCTCAGCTCACTGACCAGCTCCAGCAGTATGCCGCTGTCTACAGACTGTGAGGAGACTGACAGGATCAAGGACCAGCAGGAATCCATCAGCCCTGAGTCTGATCCAGAGTCTGCAGAGACCTGCAGCCCCACACCTCCACACCTACAGGCCTTCACTGTGCTGTCAGTGAACGGAACACTGTGGATCCCTAGGTAACACATCATCCACCCTGTAAAATCAGATAGCGAAACATAATAAAATTTTAATCATCCCTGTGAGGATATGTTGTAATAGCAGCAGCAAACGGTAATGTGAGAGAGCAAGAAAAAAAGAATAGAAATGAGAACAGAGGAAATGAGAGTTAAAAGTATGAATTGCAGTATACAGGACATGCAAGGTGCGCCAAATAACAGCAGAACGTAATGAGACAGAAAACTGAGTGTATGATACAAAATATGAAGTGCTGTAAGAAAAGCAGTACAAAAATAAAAGGAGCAAATTTAAAAGTGTATGGACTGTACAGCTAAGATAGATGATGTGTAAAATGCACATGGTGTTCTCATTATCAGGTCTTCAGGAGGCCTTACGAATGCACCAAGTGTCTACATGTGCATTGTGATACACCACACTACATACATGTCATATATGTAGAGGACATGAGGTTCACCCAAGCAGATATTCCAGATGGATACCAATATCTGATACTTGATACCAATACCTTTCTCAGTGTCTGCCAATGCTGGTTCCAGCAGGGTCCCTCTACATGTGGAAAATGCAGAAAGCAAGTGCCTTTGCTTTGATTTAAACTGTGATTTGCATTTTACTTGTAGATTGAATTTAGTCAATCTACAAGTCATTAGACATTCAAAATCAGAATCCCTATTCTAAGTTTAGCTTCAATACTAATGCTCTGATGAAGGCTTTCAGCTGAAACGTGTCAGAATGTGTACGGCAAAGACTTTATTTTTGGATCATAACCACCTGAAGAGTGAAGTCCTGGGTCCATATCACAGACACTCCTAACTTACAAATCCTAGCTTAAATGGTAATCAGGGTTGACCCAGGAAACTAGTCAATACAGATGAACAGTTCCTAAGTCAATGTTCTTATCCTAACTTAAGATATGAAAACTGTATAACACAAGCATCCTAACTTCCCAAAGTCATAAAAATCTCTCCTGACTGAAGTATAAGCATTAAAGGCAGAATCAGTAGGATTTGTTTGCTGCGGTTTGTAAATACAACATTCAAAGTTGGCCCCTCCTTTTCTAACTAAGATAAGCTTTCATTTCTTAGGATGATCTAATCTGAGACAAGATAGGATTACTAAAGTTAGTTTGGATTTGCTTCTGCACTATAAAACTGGGACAAATTCTATCTTCGACCCCTCCTATGTTAACTTAGATTGAAGATAGGAAGTTTCTGTAATACGACCCCACAGGTATTTTTCTTTTTTGGTTGGCCACCTTTCTTTATCCATGAACCCCAATATCAGTATTGGTAACGGTGCATCTCTAACAGCTCGTTAGGTTACATACAGATAGCATATACAGTGTCGAAACACCTGTAGACATTCAGTGTGTATACATGAGTGTTGATTTGTTTGACAGGCGTGGAGGTGATGTGATGGTCATCGAAATGCAGCTGCAGGCCAATCAGCTGAAGGGGCGTGTCATCGCTGTTCTCAGCCCTCCTGGATGTCCGTCTTTGGGGTGAGATCATTTCCTGTTTTCAAGACTGACATTTTCAGATAAATATTGCCACTCTCTATCAGCAGCTGATGCAACACAAGAGTGGTGTGATCTAGATCCAGTTTATGAAAGCTTTTCATTTCTTGTTCTAAACACCTGGTGTCTGACAAATTGTCTGAACACAGGAAGTGGTGTGTTTGACATTTTTGGTTTGTTTGGAACAAACAAAAGTTGTACTGGGTAGTAATTTCTCTTTTTATTCCAGCTTTGTAAAGCTCAGTCAAGCCCTTTTGCAATGATGATGGGGAATCTTTGTTTGAGCTTCTAAATTCCTGTTTTGGCCCGACAGTAAGCTCCTCCTCTGCCCTCCTTCACCCCTCACCAGTATCAAATTCATTCAACACCTCTGTTAAACGGCATATTCTGCAGATAAACACATCCAAATATCAAGTCAATCAAGGACCTCATAGATCAGCAATGCAGCGACAGAAACAGTTTGTTCAAAGCAGCTTACCATGCACACACTTGCACAAAAATAAAGGTGCTAACTGGAACCAAAAAAGGTTCTTTGCAGTGATGCCATAGAAGAACCCTTTTTAGTTCCACAAAGAACCTGTTAGCCAAAGGTTCAAAGAACAAAGAAGAAGAACAAAAAAACAAAGAACCTCTATAGTTGCTTCAAAGAACCATCAAAAAATGGTTCCTTTAGGATCATCAATGATTCTCCAAAGAGCTTAAGCAAAAATAGGTTCTTCAAGGAACTATTTTCAAGAAAATCCTTTGTGGAGCCAACTGGTTCAGTAAATAACCTATTTTAAATGTTACTTAAGTATTTCGTATAAAGAATTTAAATATTTCTCAGAATAAACGGTTCTTTGATCATTTTAAATCAAAAACCAGTATGGGTAGGTTGAAAAACAGGTAGCTGAGAGTCTGCAGCTTCACTATATTTTTAAATTGAAGCTCAGAGACAAAATAATCCAAGTAACCCAAAAGGAGCCTTGAGAGAGTCAAATGTTTCTCTCATTTCCATAAAAAAAAAAATCTTTAGTTTCAGTTTCTACAAGCGATCTGCCGGGATCGGAGTGGCTTGGTGTGTTTGCAAGCTGAGTTTATGCTCTCGACACCCTCTAGTTAAAAAATCTCTTGGGTGCACCTTTAATAAGGGTGACATCCAAACTGCCTCCTGAACAGCAGTGAGTGAACACACTGTTCAGAGAAAGCTGGACACAGAAACGTTAGATCTTCAACCTCTCTCGCCCTCTTACTGTAAAGGATCACAGACCAGACTAGCTGCTATTTGCCATTCACTCGTGACATTACTGGGTTTCTGGGTATGGAGCTCCCAACATGCCAAGCTGCCTCTTCCAGTTTTTTCCTTCTTTCTCATACTGCAACAAATAAATTCAGGAGGTTGTGGGCAGGTGAGTTGGGCTCAGTGCTGATGTTGAACAGACATCAGTGTCTACAGAGGGTGCAGTAAGTCTCTTTGATCCTCATATTGTTAATAACAAGTCGATGTAGACCCGGTTAAGCAGCTGGGTGCCCTGCCTGGCCGGTCAAAGAGACCTGATGTCAGAGATGAACTGAACAAAAGCCGACTGTAGCCGTGTAACGGAGATGTTTGCTACTGGCGCTGCAGCCTCCGTAAGGTGAAATTGAATCTAAAACCAATTACAGCGACCTTTGGACCAGTGGAGCCTCCATTATGGCTGGGAGCTGAATGTCAAGGCAGTCTGTTTTCCACCGCAACACCAGCACCATATTGGAAGCGCGACAGCAGTGCAGCCGTGAGGAATGGCCTGCGTCGGTGTCTGGAGCTCCTTCCTGAAAAGGGTCCTGAAAAAGGCCAAATTATCTCAATTTAAGGCCGTAAACGTATTACTAAGTAGTGCCTGATACAAACTTTTAAAGGTCTCAATATGTCCTCATGTAATGGCAGAGTTGTTCTTCCGATTAAGTTTTGATAATGGTATTTAAAGATTACTTTCACACATTGATGGCAAAGCAAATGGCATGTATTGTGTAGTTTCTGTACAATGAACAGGGCTGGTCGTAGTGCTTATTTTATTGTCTGATATATGATATTATTTGCCCCTCCACTTATAAGTTGGGACCTCCTGCATTAATACAAAATAGGATCAACTTCAAACTTTCTTCACACCAGTATTCCATCACCATAATGAAGTCGTCCACATGCGTTTTCCTAAAAGCAGCCACACTCTTATGTTTGGATTTTGATTATACACTACTCACAAAAAGTTAGGGATATTCGGCTTTCGGGTGAAATTTCAGGATGAACCTAAAATGCATTCTAACCTTTACAGGTGAACTTAATGTGCCCTTCTGTAAACTTTTGAATGCACATGTCCAACTGTTCAATGCTTCAGTACTTTTTGCACAAGTTGCTGTTCTCTAACAAGAATAGACAAACAAAACAACAAAAATAGAAAACCTATGGGATCAGCTGAGTGGCCGTGTAGAGGCTCAGAGCTCTGTACCCCAGAACCTCAATGTCCTGAGGGCCGCCCTTCAAGAAGAGTGGGATGCCATGCCTCAGCAGACAATAAGTTGACTTGTGAACAGCATGAGACGTCGTGGTCAAGCTGTAATTGATGCTCAAGAGCACATGACAAGTTATTGACACTGACATTTTTTGTTGTGGTATATCCACCACTGTTGTTGGCTTTTGTTTCAAGAAATTGTTTGAGATGAGGAAATCACCAGTGCATGCTTCTACTTAAATGCCCTACTTTCATGATATAATATCACTGTAGCGTGAACATTTTATATTTTCCATGAATTTCACCCAAAAGCCAAATATCCCTAACTTTTTGTGAGTAGTGTATGTTGTGAAATCTTTGGTAATGCCACATGTTTTGCAAAATGGTTTGTTGCATTGTAACAAGTGGAGAAATATTAGTAAATGGACCAAACATTCAAAATCATTGGCATGGTCCTTTAAGAGCTGGTGTGTTGGTTTACATGGTGGCCATTCAGAGCGTCATTTTATATGAGCAGTTAGAACAGAGTTTTTGCTGGCGCATTGTTTCCATACTTTGGGAGTTAAGCGGGTCCTGCATTCAAATCCACATAGCATTTAAAAAGTCTTAAATCGGTCCCTCTTGACACCTGCACACACTCCATTTTCAGCTATGCTTGCAGCCAACCAGCAGCAGGGGGAGGAAAGCAAAAGAGCTAGATATTAATTTGCTGATGCAGCTTCAATAAAGCCCAGCAAGATCCTTCATCATGTGCTTACGGTGGTTAACTGGCCTCTGTAATTATTCCTATAAAAGAGCCAGCAGCTGGTCCTCTGCAGAAAGGACTCCTGTGTGAGCGTACACAAAGAGGCATAGCCTTTTAGCAGCAGGCAATAAAGGGCCACCCAAAGCAGGGTCCTTAATAAGCACTTATTACATGGTGCACCTGTAACAGCGGCGACACGTTGGGAGGTCACGGCTCGGGTCAGAGGAGGGGTTCAGGCCTGCGGGGGCTTCACCGCTTCACCTTTTTGTCTGCCAGTTTGCGCGCAGACTTGATGTCTGTTTTTGCTTTCAGTTGACTTCACAGAGCGTCGCCTGACCTGCACGTGTAATCACGCGGCTGTATATCACAGAACATGAACTAACAGCAGGAGAGGATAATGATACACCCCAGGAAGATGAAACAACAATAGAAGAAGATAATACCGGGTTGTACTGCATGATGCATGGTCGACCACGCTCAGGCACTGAGGTCGTCACATGACCTCCCGGCTTCCAGAAGTTGTTGTGTCGTGACCCTCATAAATAATCAGAGACATTTTTCAAAGCGATTGGTTTGTCACATTCTTTGACATTGTCCTGTGATCTGTGCTGACAGTTGTGTCGTGAGGGAGGAAGGGCTCTGGAGCTGCTGTTTTGGGGAGGAGGGTGTCGGGGTGGATCCCTCACCGCTTCTTGGAGGAACCCGTGTGCAGAGCAGTCATTTCCTTGTAAACAGTGCGTTCAGTGTCTTCAGTGGCTTTCCAGGAACTTTCCCAGGGTGCAGCGGACACAAGGGATGTTTTGAGGGGGGCATGTCCCCCTCACCTCTGAAACCTGCTGTCCCGTATTTCCACCTACACATGATTCATCCAGTCACTCAATATTTCACCCACTGTCACGAGTCGGCTGTCCCTTCTCATCCTAATCGTATCTTTTCGATGGTTTTTTGCTGAAATGTTTGTGAAAGGCATCTGAGCTCAGCCTGAGGCCTTTTCACACACATTGAACTCTTGAAAATTAGCAAAGACTTACCAAATTAAATCAGTCAAATTTGAAAGAAAGTACAAGAAAAATTACAAACTACCATCTTGCTGTTTATTTTTAAATTTTTTGGGTTAATTTTCTACTGTATACATATATCTGTGTATATACAGATTACAATCCTCCTTCCGAACCTTCCACCCCCTCACTTTTGAAACGCCGGCTACGCCCCTGCCAGGAACTGCTTCCTAGAACTGCCCACTAGTCCGTGTGCTAATTACAGCGCACGGAGATGGGCCGCCAGGTTTAGCCCTTTCTCCGAACTGCATCCTTCTCTTATCCTCGAAAAACCGATCCCTCTCCCCTTCCGTCTTCCCCACCCTCTTTCTCTCTCTTCTATCTTTCTCTCAGAGTCCTGGAGGAGGCAGCACTCGTGGCAAAGGACACTGTTGTGTGTGGCTTTCGCAAGGAAAACACGGAGTGGTGCCTGTGTGTCTGGAGGGGCTGGGGCAGCCGCGAGCTGGAAGTCTTCTACCAGTCCTACGAGGAGCTGGGCCGCATGGAGACCAGCATGAGGAAAAGAAGGTAGCTGTTGTGCGGCAGCGGCGAGGCGGCAGAATCGCAGCTCTGTATGGAGACTCAGCTGAGGGGGAATGTGCACCCACAGACCCCCAGTGTTCAGAGCAGGGGGCCACGGAGCACTGACATCAGGGTAACACCGAGGAGGGGGGAGAGGGCCGCGGAAGGGGTTGAGGTTCACAGTTGTCATCGGAGTTGAATGTATAAAAACTCATTACCACCACAGCATACATTAAAAAAAAAAAAAAAAAACCATAAAGCAATGTGACGGATCAAGTTCACCAGAGCAGCAGATGCTTTGCTAAGACGCGTGTGTTTTTTCATATGGGCTTTGTGGCAGCTTCTTCACGGGAGCTTTAATGTCTGCCGAGCGTTCCTCCTCTGTCGACGGCGGCAGGGAAACAGCACACTTGGCCCCTGGCACCAGTTTGTCAACCAGTTTATTCCAACTGGGATTCAGTTCAAGATGTGGTGGACTGTTGGATGCTGCTGAGTGTTTTCAGCTATTTGACTCCAGCTGCGGCAGTCTATTGTCCATACTATATCTGTCTGTCTGCTCCAGTCTCTCTTCTTTTAACTTTTCCAAAATCATACAATTACAGCCTTTGAAGATGACATCGAGATACTATTTCAGCTTGCAGAGGACATTTGAGCAAAAGTTTCAATCGTTTGTAAAATTCAATATTGAGCTCAGCCTTTTGCGATGGTCTTGACGTAGTCAGCGTGACAGCTCTACCACTACAAGGCTCCTCTAAGGGCACCTGTGAGCTGTGGACACGGCCTCATTCACACACTCACAACTGAATATTCCTTGCACTTACAGTATAATTTAGCCAGACAGAGCAGCTCCGCATTGCACCACATGAAGTCGCATGCTAGACGTCTCACCCATTTTTACCACAGCGGCCTGTGAGCAGCACAACTAAGATCTATGGTGTGTGTGTTCAGGCAGGAGATCAGAGTTCCTCAACTATGTGGCATCAAGGCCTAAAGCTGGCAGTCTGCTTCATGTGGAAACTGTTTTCATTTGTTCTCACTGACAAAACAGCATTCTGAGAAAACAACAAAGCCTGGACGCTGGCTTCAGTCGGCCGGGCTGCACAGGCCCCGCCGGCCGCTGCAGCCCAAATCTTCGCACAGCAGTCCCCCCCCCCCGCCTGACCGTCTATTACATGTTTACTCGTGTTGCCCTGTGGAAGTTTGTCCTTTCATTTTCCATTTCATTCCCTTTGTTTACATCTCCGTGCTAGAATCTCATGCTAAACAACCCATCTGACACCCTGGTGTGAGTTAGTGGACAAATATGCCATTTTCACCACTCTTACCCTGCAGCTGCTGCTGCTGCTGCTGCTGCTGGGCTCACTGATGTGACCGTCACTGTTTCCGGCTCCCCTGTGTTCCTTCTGCCTCTGGAGCTTCCTGCACTCCATCTGGTGTGGAGCGGGAACCAACAACACAAAACCACTGGATTAGGCATCAACCAGTTATTGGTCTCGGCTGATTATTGGGGCCGATATTCAGATTTTGTCAATAATCGCTGTTGTCATTTTGCTTGCCATGTTGGCCGATATGGAAACCACTTAGACTCGAAGGGTAACAATTTTCATTTGTTTTACTGGATTTTAAAGCTTAAAGAAGGCAGTTATGACATCAATCAGCATCATCAATCTCATATTTTAAATATAGAATTACAATAATTATGAGTGTAGTTTTCTTCATTTTTTTTACATTTTCAGGTAATTGCCATTTTTTGCAATTTTTTTTTTAATAATAAAATTAAACATTAGTTAGTTAAAAGCAAGGTTTGTGTTGGCGTTTCTAAATACAATTTTAACACCGCAATTGTCAGATTTTCCACTAATGAATCTCGGCTTTAAATATCAGTTATCAGCGTCCTGGATTACAAGATAATCATATCGGCCCGGTAAAAATCAATATCGAGTGACCTGAGAATAGAGCAGTTTGTATGCAGCAGCAGGTTCATCTGTGTGTCTGTAGAGCTTTTTCACAGCAGCCATGTGGACATGAAACAGCAGGTAAACACAGGAGTTACTGATGATCTTCATTAAGATTCTGTTGTGGTTAAGTGCAGCAGAGTCAGGACCCCGGCTCTGTGGGACCTAAACGGAACAGAGCCTTCATCAATGTCATTAGTAACGCCTGTGTTTACCTGCTAGTCATGTCAAAAATGTGAAAAAGGTCTATTTGACACAAATTCAACTCTCCTGTTAGTCCACTGGCCAGCGTGCCGGGTCACAGTGCCACATGGGTGACAACTCCTGCAGGAGATTTTAAATGTGTAATTTTAGCCACCAAGCCAAATGGTTTTGCTCACTTACCAAATGGAGCACTTTTACAGTCATGGCCAGCTCAGTACTGTTTATGTCAGTATCAGCCTTGTAGTCACTGAGAGGTAATTAATTTATTAGATTGTATTAATGGATGCATATTGCTTGTGTAAATAGGAGTTGTTGTATATATAATCACTGTACAATATGCCACTGAATAAAGTTCTTATGGTAATATGAAGGTGTGTGTTTTCACATTGTAACTGTCAGGTGTGATGATTATTGGGATGGAAGGTGGACTGCACCAGGTGAGAGAGCGGCTTCACTGTAATAACTGTTTGATGCTTTTGCAACGTAAGAATGGTTTGTCTGAATGAGTCACTGCGCAAATATGTACTCACACACTCATATTGCTACACCAAAGGTGAGAGTAATTAATGTGTGTATTGTAACTGAGTGGCTGTGTTGTGCAATATGTAATTGTACAGTCAGCTGAAAAGCATTATGTAGCTTCATTGTTTTGGAAAGGAAGAAATCCGGATAGGAAAAAAAAAAAAAATCTGGAACCTTTGGAACTGCATGGAAAAGATCATATTACATTATGCTGGCTTTTATGAAAAGTACCTTGGTCATTTTTTTTTTAATTTTTTTTTTTTATTTTGATTTATTTGACAGTGAATAAAAAGACACATACACAATGCAAGAACACAACCTTGGCACATAACATCACATGAATGCAGCCCACAAATTACTGAGAATAATACAAAAAAGTCAGCAGAGGCGGCTTAGTTCCATTGCTGATCTGTGGTGAGCGGAAAAGGTCAAGTATGATCAACATGTCGATTAAGTCTCCACAGAGCACAAATAATCCCATCAACAGCAGCGCAACCGGGCTTCCCCTCCATTCATTTAGCAGTGGTGCAACACCACAGCAACAGAAAATGTGAGATGAAAACAAACATTGTCACTTATTCTCACTAATATCCACATGGGTGTAGTCTAAATGTTGTCAAAGTGCTGATTATATTGGGAGTGATAAACATCTCTTTGTGCTAGAGCCTCATCTTGAAACATGCAGTAGATTAGATTTGGGACAAATACAGGACAAAACTAGAATTAGCAGCCATAACACCACAGCTGCAAAAAAAAAAAAAAAAAAAAAAAAACTTTAGAGGAAACACAGCAATCCATGTTGCAAACACTAACTTGTAAAGTTTAATTTGAAGTTTAATTTCCCCCCCTTCAAACTCCTCTGACTGCATTTGAAATGAACTTGTTGCTTTTGAAAATTTAGATGATTTTACCTCTACTTCACTAAAACGTGAGCAAAGTAACAAAGCAACTTGAGTAGGATACTTTGGTGCTTTTTCCCATGTCTGGCACGCACACACCTGGAGAGAGAGCCACCTAATCTGATGGAGGGACGGATGACAGACGACTGATGGGAGCTGATGACAAGACGGCAGCGTGGTATGAGGAAAGGAGGCTCCTTATTCCTTCTAGCAGGTTAGTGGAAAATCCAGTGATCAATTTGTTATTTGGAGCTGGTTTAATTCATGTTGAGAAGCGCAGATCCCAGATCTGTCAGTGCGTGCAATGTGTTGACCCTGAATGATCCACAATCCTGAAAAGAAAAGAAGCTACAGATGGTGATTTTCTTGGAAGTAGCAGCAAACCCTCCTGTAAACAAGATGACAGAGTCGGTGCCAGGAGTTTACTTAGCAGCCAACACGGTGGCACTGCAAATATCATGAATGATGTTCTTGTCATTTAAAAAGACTTGGCCTTCTGTTCGACTGATATGAATAAGTCATGCTCATTCCTCGGGTGCTCTCACTTAACCTCTGCTCAGGCCATTTTTCCCACAGAAGCCTTGGCCTCTCAGCCTGCTGGGCTACCTGACAAGCAGCGACTAAGCTCCTGATACTGATTTAGCTCAGCTCATGTTTGAAATTCATTTTGTTAACTGGTGGCCCGCTGGGATGGTAATTCAGACAGGATTTAGACATCTCTGCGCCTTTTTACAGAGCCAAAGCCCATTTTAAGCCCGTCAGACGGATTAATGGGTTGTACTTGTGGTTCCTCCTCAAACAGTCAAACAGGGGAGGGCAGCAAAGAGAGACTTGATAGGCAGGCGCTGATGTGTCACGTACGTCTCAGCACCACTGATCCCCTCCAAATTCCCCTATCCATTCATTGTCAGGATTTGCTTTAAATATAGCTTTGCTTGTGGTGTTTTTCAAATAAATGCGCATCAATTACAGGGCATTTATTTAACCTATCATGACCAAGTCCTGTCAAGATGGGAGAGAAAAAAAAAGATACATTTTTGAAGATGCAATCTTAAACATAGCCACTAAACCAAATAAAATTGTAGCAATTTTTACATGAAATATCTTCAAACATGTGAAATTGAAGAGAGAAAATTTTGAATTCCTGCAATATGGCCCCTTTAAAGGACCATACCAGTGGTTTTGCATTTTTAGTTTTCATCTACAAAATGTAAAAACAAATTTCATACCTTTTTTTTATAAGTTGAAACCTCATGCATTCATACAAAATAGGATCAGTGCAATATACCAAATATTTTCATCAAATCTGCTTTAATAAGTTAAATTGCATGTCATAACCAGTGTTTTAGCATGTTTAAGGTAATATCTACAAAATGCATAAACTTCATGCATCTGCTAATCTTTTCCCAAAGCAAGCAGTCATATTTCACGGCTATCATTTTTCTTACCTTTTCTCCAGCCATTGGTTTCCATTCATTCCACTATGATATGAATATGAACTTTCAGAGACTTCAGACTTTGTTCACACCAGTATTCATCACCAGAGTGAAACAGTTCCTTCACTGGAAAATAGAAACGTTTTACCGTTGAAACATTTGCTCTGCACAGCCAGTGATCGGCTCTGTGGATTATGAATGGTGACACAGAAGCAGGTCTTTCAACCAAAAAATCTAATTTGAAAATTGATGGATTTTGATTATATGTTGTGGAATCTTTACTTCCCCTACATGATTCGCAAAATTGTTTTTTTGCAATGACAAATGTGTGGAAGTTGTAGTAAAGGAGCCAAACAACCAAAATCACTGATATGGTCCTTTAACATTTAATCAAAATTAATTTTCTACTGCCATGCATGTTTCACTCAGAAATGAGTCTGCTTTTCCCTGACTCGTGAAAAGTTGGCTGACTAAAAACCTGAACTATAGCTATGACATGGTTGTTGAAAAAAAGTTTTCTCGTAATCCTGTGTGAGCAGTGTGAGGAGCTTGTCACTTGGTTCGATCTCAGACAGACACTGAGTGGCTGAGCAACAGGAAACAGGACTGTGATCATCTATGAGGTGTCACTTCCACTTCCTCCCTGCGGCCTCCACTCACATGGTGCTCACAGACCCAGCAGCGGCGGCTGAGCAGCTCATGTGTAGAACAGTCCTGCGCGATAACGTTACTCATGACCTTCAGTGGAGACAGCAGCGCTGCAGCCGAACACATCAGCCAGGCACATCCTGAGCTGAAGGCTGAGACCAGCGGATTGTTCTTGATGAAATAAGAGACGGGACTGTGGAAACCATGTCACAAGACCACGCTATTAAAAAATATATATTAAGGATTACATGAAACCTTCATGATTCCTTTGGTGAAACTGAATCATGGCAGCAGTAGGAAAAAAAAAGAAAACATACAACAGGATAAGAAAAGAATAAATGATGGGTAGTAAGCATACCTCAAGAAATTTCAATGTACTTATTCGGTGGAAATTAATGAATCAAAGATATTTAAAAACATGTCATCGGCATATTAAGATCTGCAGTGTAGACAAACGAGAGACTGGGAATATGAGAAAGATGGCAATTTAGAGAATGTATACATGGTGTGCAAAATGTGCCTCATACTCCCATTAGCAGATGTACAGAAGACCATATATACAAAGGCAACAAATATATATACTCAAGTCATAATTTATTAAGGACATCTAGCCTAGCTAGCTTTTACATGTGGTCATTAAAGTGGTCATTTCTTTTCTCTTCTACTTCTTGTTTCTTATTGTTGATTGTTAAGCATTGTGATCTTGTTTGAAAAGATGATATACAAATAAAACAGATTGCTTGATTACAGTTAAGTCCGTAAGTATTCGGACAGTGACACAATATTCATAATTTTGCCCTTGTATAGCACCACAGTGGATTTGAAATGAAGGAATCAAGACGTGATTGAAGTGCAGACTTTCAGCTTTAATGTAAGAGGTTGAACAAAAATATGGCATTAACTGTTTAGGAATAACAGTTTTATACATTGTGTCACTGTGCACATACTTATGCCCCTTAACTGTATGTGCAGAGCCAGATGTGCGTCCGTTCTCTTCAGGACGTCCCGCTGGAGGGGCTTTGTGCGGGGAGCCAGTGGCAGCAGACAGCGGGCCCTGCAGCAGGGAAAACAAAAAGCAGGACGCTGTACGGTTTGATGTTCCCGCCACGCTGACAGGTGAGAGAAAAACAAGCGGAGAGAGGGATTGCAAAACGCAGCCAACTCCCCAAACTTGGAGGAGAGCAGGGAA
This sequence comes from Myripristis murdjan, assembly GCF_902150065.1. Classification (NCBI taxonomy): domain Eukaryota; kingdom Metazoa; phylum Chordata; class Actinopteri; order Holocentriformes; family Holocentridae; genus Myripristis; species Myripristis murdjan. Next base: position 3,276,270 of record NC_043982.1, read on the forward strand.
GAAAAGGAGGGAGGGAGTACATCCAGACCTTTGGTAGCAGGGACTGTGATGAGTCAGCAGAGCCCCGGCCAACATGAGGGAGTAAATGACACATGTGGAGGCCGACTGGAGCTCTGCTTCCACAAACACTTCTTTGAGGCAGAGCTGCTGTGGAGGCCCAAATAATGTCGCTGCAGGAGCTCGGCTTCAGCGGGCGGAGCCAAAGAGCCACAGTCGATTTAATAGTGTGCAAGGTAGCTAAAACCCCAATGTCTGTACAACAAATGATAAAGAGGAAACTGATCCAACTAAACATAATGAATATAAATAGATAACTTCTTGTTTTTCTTGCTCTTCCCCTTTTTCTGTCTTTTTTTCATTTATCTTCTTGGAAAGCAAAAGCTAACTAGAGACCTGATTTATTGCTGGACTGCTTTTCTCTGGTTTCAGTCAGCAGGAAGAGCAGCCGAGCTCCTGCAGCTGCCTCGTCTCTCAGCACCTGGATCCACCACCCTGTCCCTCTGTCTGTCCACCACACTGCACCTCTGTCTCTCCAACTGTCTCTCCATTCACCTCCACAGCAAACCCGCTGCGGACAAAACGTCACTGTCAGCTCTTAAACCAGCGTCAACAAAGCAAATGTTGCCGTATAAAAAAACGATTCCTGGTACACATTTTTGTAGGAAATCAAATATCTCCTTTCTTGTTATTTTCTTATTTGATTCAGAAAGTAGATCCGGCAGGTAGCATATCTGCAGGAAACCTCCACATTGGCTGTGTCCGAAATCACTCACTCCCTCACTCCTCCCTACTCATTATATAGGGAATTCAATGTAGTGGACTATATAGTGAACTCAATAGTGGACCGTTTCGGACACGACTTCGCCCGTTGTCCGGCGCTGTTCCGCAATGCATGACGGGATATATTGCCTGGTTAGTGACCATCGGATGTCCACTACATTTCGCGGTGGATTGTGGGATACATCCAGTGGACTATATAGTGAACATTAAACATTCGGACACCCCTACAAAATGGTGTAATCACTATATAGTGCACTATATAGTGATTAGGGAGTGATTTCGGACACTGCCATTGTAACCTTGCACGTGGAAAGGAACCAAACTCTGCTCTCACAGATCACTGCATTACACAACAAAATGGGTACTTGCATTACAACCCAACACTATTGAAGTTCAGTTTTACTGTGGCATTTAAAATGTGACATTTCATTTCCATGGATCCTTTTCATGGACATTTTGACCAGAGCTGCTTCTTTGCTGTTCAGGGGTGCCATCTGGCTCTGCTCATTGACTCAACCAAGGAGGTTATTTTTGCCTCCAAGCAAGTGGTCGGTGTAGAGCTTTGGTGGGGTGCTGGGTGGCTCATGCCCCTTTTCCACCAAAAAAGAACCTGGTGCTAGTTCAGTGCTGGTGCTAGAGCCAGTGCTTAACTGGTTCCAACAAAGAACCGGTTTGCTTTTCCATCGGCCAAGAGCCAAGCAGAGCTAAGTCAGACCCACGTCATTACGTCAGCGTAAAACGTGATCACGTGACTGTATGTGTGGGTGGGGGTGTGGGTATCACAATAACCAACATGGACGACCTCATTGTAGCGATGCAAGTGCTCCCCGTGTCTTTACAAGCCTACATTGCGATCCAGAGGCGAAAAACGCAATTATTGCCGGCTACCCGTCGTATTCGTGGTCGGAACGAACGACGACTACGTTTGAGGAGAGAGGTAATTATTATAGCGTTTGCTGTTCCTGTTTGTGTCTATAACCCCGCCCACCAATGACGTGGTGGGTCGCGTCATCAGTTCTTTCTCCGGCCTCTGTTTAGCCCAGCTCGAAGTTGGTGCTTGCCTGGAACTGGTTTGGAGCCAGTTTGGCCGGTGTTTGGGCAGTGGAAAAACAAAGAACCGGTGCTAAGTCAGGCACTGGCTCTGAACCAGCCCTGGAACCTCTTTGGTGGAAAAGGGGTATCAGTCACCTCGACTCGCACTCAGCTGATCCAAATTCAAATCTCATGTCAAATGAGACAAGTCTTGGTTTTCAGTTAGCTAATGTTTGCTAGCTAATATTGGTTAACTTATTCCATGGGAACTAATTCCATGGGACCGGTCGCCGAATCCCATTACCGGGCGTCGGGTTCTGCCACTTGGTTTCCTGGTTCCATGGTGTCAAGCTTACCCTGTGCCATACCATGTGCCATACCATCTACTATCTGTATTTTTCTATATTTAGTCTCTATTGTATATACTTTTAATTTTAATTTTTAATTTTTTGTTTTTATTGATGATGCTGCTGTAACGTGTGAATTTCCCAGTCTGGGATCAATAAAGTATACCTATCTATCTATCTATCTATCTATCTATCTATCTATCTATCTATCAATCTATCTATGTTTCGTAACCTTAACCGTGACCTTTGCTAACCTTAACCATTATGACAAACATCTTAACCACACTGTTTTCCTAACCATAACCACACTGTTTTCCTAACCATAACCACACTGTTTTCCTAAGCTTAACCACACTGTTTTCCTAACCATAACCACACTGTTTTGCTAAGCTTAACCAGTATTTTTGGTGGCAGGCGGGTTAATGTTTGTTGGTGAACGTTAGCTCTCTAGCTAGCTTGCTCAGGAGCTGGCCCTGTTGGTCATGTTGGAAGGCCCCGCGTGGGCGGAAGGCTTGCAGGGCTTGTTGGATATCTAGTGCCAGCATTAATACGACTACATTTAGAAACATAAATATAGCTGCACACTGCCATTGGCAAGGTCCAAGCTGATGAGTTGAACAGACACAGATACAGAGGCACTGTCATGTTCCAGTCGGCCTGTTTGTCCTCCAGCAGCATCACAGAGCAGGACTCCATGTGACGTGACACTGAGGCCCTTTGTCCTGACAGGTTTGGATATTTGGGTGCGTGTCCTGGCTGTCCCGTGCGCTGGGCTGTCCCGGCCCACCAGCGCTCTGTGGAAGCTGCACTGTGCTGCGAGCTAAATGCTGAACATGGAGTCACCTTTGCAGTGGTAAATAGAGGTGTTACTGCAAGGCTGGCCTGATGGTGGCACCGTGGAGCTCAGCTGAATGTGGTCTGACACCAGGGAACATTTATGAGACATTTTATTGTTGCAACTTTAAGCATATAAAAATGATCTTAACCATCTGCCCAGTTATGTTCAGCATGTGCCCAGCTCACTGGGCTCTTCATTAACTGGGAGCGGGACAGGCTGGTGGTGACGCAGAGCTCCATTATGGGATCGCTTTTATCAACCACTGGGAGGGTTTCCAGCTCTGTGCTGAAAACTTTGCTGAAAGCTTTTCATCGTGGCACACATCCGTTTCCATGACGCCTCCTGCAATAGCCATAAGCCTCAAGTCACCGGCTCTCACCGACTCTCGCCTGATACTGTCTGGCACCAAAGAGTTTGGAGCCCGGAGAGCCAGGTGCTGGATCAGAGACGGCGCTGTGGCATGGAGCAGCATGAGCATGCTGGTTCCTGCAGTCCGCTGTAGAGCGGAGGCTGCTGAGGACAAGCTCGTGCCGATGATTCAGAGCACAAATCCAGATCCATGACTTCTGACATCGACCGACTGAGTGGAACCATATGGAGCCAGCTATCAGAAACATGGTCAGTACAAATGAACAAAACACCTCACTGAACTTGGTGGGGATTACCATACAACTAGCTGTGCATAGTATAGATATGTTCTGCAATACATATGTAATGAAACAAACTGCATCAGGCCAGAGTGGACTACAGAGACTGGCTGATGTCTGTGGTTTCATCAGGCCATCAGCACTGGCCTGTTTACTACACTGCAAAAACGCAAAAAATTTGCTTGTTTCGGAAAAAGTGAAAATTCAGTTGAAATAAGTGAAAATTAGCTAGAAACAAGAAACAAATTTTGCCAATGAAACAAGCAAATTTTCACTTGAAACAAGAGAAAATTGTCTAAAAACAAGTTACTTCTGAGGTGATCATGTCTTATTTTAAGTGTAATGAGATATTTTGACTAGGAATAAGACATTTTTGACTTGAAATAAGACAAATAATCTTGGTAGGATTTTGAGTTTTTGCAGTGTGGTAGAGCCACCATCAGGGTGGAGCCAGAGCATTACCCTGAAAATGCCACAGAATTACAGAGAAAGAACACATCTGTCTCTGTCTGTCTCTGTCTGTCTCTATCGATATAGATGTAGATATAGACATGAGGAATTTTCATCTCTCCTAATGTGTACATGTTGCCTTCTCTGTGTGACTGTCCTCAGTGTTTGCACAGCTAGAAGCAGAGCAGGTGCCGGGCGTCCCGGTGCTGCTGGCTGCTGTCAGCGGTGAGGATGTGGTGCATCACAGGAGCCGAGTCCCAGCCCTCCCTCTGCAAAACACTGCACCTGCACAGAGGCTGCTGGTGCCTTCCACCGGCACACAGGAGACGAAGGAAAAAAAAGCGCCTGCAGGTTATGGCTTTGTGTGTAGATGATAACGATATGCAATAAGCAAGAGCAGTATCCATTAGCTTCTGCCAGGCTCGGGGTGCACACACACACACACCACCCTCTCTCTACACATGGACTGACAAATGAAGCCCCTGCTAATTAGCTCCCTCTCTGTGTTAGAAAGGTACGATGGCTGCCAGTCAAGCTGCGATGTCGACAGAAGCCGACCCCCCATAACGTAACACCGCTGTTCATACATAAAACATCCCATTGTTCTCACACACCGCATACCTGAGCAGGGAATCCACGGCTCTGAGTGCAGCTTCCAGTCCACCCAATTACAGTTTGATTGGTTAGGGCTTTCTGAGGATTGATGCCTAAGCTAAATCTTTTTGCAGTGAAGTTGCATGTAATTGCATTAGCACCGGCTGTTTCAGACATCTTTTAATCGCCCCATCCTGCACTGTATCTGGCCCCCGTGCTCGCACACACACACACACATACACACACACACACACACACACACACACACACACACAGTTTTCTTCAGTAAGCAGCAGATTTGCAGCAAGGCCCCAGGAGCCACACGAGGCTTTCAAGGTCAACGCCAGTGGTTTGGGATTAAAGTTGCCAGTAGCCGATGGTCAGCATCATTAAATCTGACATGTGTTCGGTGTTTCCCCGTGAATTTTCTCGTGGTGCAGGTTCAGAGCGCTGCAGGTGTCAGCCGAGGGCCGGGCAAAGCAGACGAGCTCCTGCAGGATGGGACCGACCCTTCCAAACCTGTGGAGCCTGTGGGCCTTTTGTGGCATTTTTATGGTATTTTCTTGTCATTTTAATAATTTTTTTTAATAGTTTTGTCATCACTAGCTGGTCTTTTTTTAAACATTTTTTCCCAGTAATTTGTGGCATTTTATGGTATTTTCTTGTCATTTTAAGAATTTTTTTTATATAGTTTTGTCATCACTAGCTGGTCTTTTTTAAACAATTTTTTCCAGTAATTTGTGGCATTTTATGGTATTTTTCTTGTAATTTTAATAATTTTTTTTAATAGTTTTGTCATCACTAGCTGGTCTTTTTTTAACAATTTTTTCCAGTAATTTGTGGCATTTTATGGTATTTTCTTGTCATTTTAAGATTTTTTTTTTTATATAGTTTTGTCATCACTAGCTGGTCTTTTTTTTAAACAATTTTTTCCAGTAATTTGTGGTATTTTATGGTATTTTTCTTGTAATTTTAAAGAACAATAATATCCTTGTCATTCCAACATTTTATATAATTTTTTCTTAATTTTTTGATAGCATTCTCATCTCTGGCTGGTCGTTTTTGCTGCGATCTTTTATGGTATTTTTCTTGTAATTTTAAGAATTTTTTTTAATAGTTTTGTCATCACTAGCTGGTCTTTTTTTTAACAATTTTTTTTCCAGTAATTTGTGGCATTTCATGGTATTTTTCTTGTAATTTTAAGATTTTTTTTTTAATAGTTTTGTCATCACTAGCTGGTCTTTTTTTAAACATTTTTTCCCAGTAATTTGTGGCATTTTATGGTATTTTCTTGTCATTTTAAGATTTTTTTTTATAGTTTTGTCATCACTAGCTGGTCTTTTTTTAAACAATTTTTTCCAGTAATTTGTGGCATTTTATGGTATTTTCTTGTCATTTTAAGTTTTTTTTTTTTTTTTATATATAGTTTTGTCATCACTAGCTGGTCTTTGTTTTAAACAATTTTTTTCCAGTAATTTGTGGTATTTTATGGTATTTTTCTTGTAATTTTAAAGAACAATAATATCCTGGTCATTCCAACATTTTATATAATTTTTTCTTAATTTTTTGATAGCATTCTCATCTCTGGCTGGTCGTTTTTGCTGCGATTTTTTCCAGTAATTTGTGGCATTTTATGGTATTTTCTTGTCATTTTAAGATTTTTTTTTTATAGTTTTGTCATCACTAGCTGGTCTTTTTTTAAACAATTTTTTTCCAGTAATTTGTGGCATTTCATGGTATTTTTCTTGTAATTTTAAGATTTTTTTTTATAGTTTTGTCATCACTAGCTGGTCTTTTTTTAAACAATTTTTTTCCAGTAATTTGTGGCATTTCATGGTATTCTTCTTGTCATTTTAAGATTTTTTTTTATATAGTTTTGTCATCACTAGCTGGTCTTTTTTTAAACAATTTTTTTCCAGTAATTTGTGGCATTTTATGGTATTTTTCTTGTAATTTTAACAATTTTTTTAAATAGTTTTGTCATCACTAGCTGGTCTTTTTTTAAACATTTTTTCCCAGTAATTTGTGGCATTTTATGGTATTTTCTTGTCATTTTAAGATTTTTTTTTATAGTTTTGTCATCACTAGCTGGTCTTTTTTTTAACAATTTTTTCCAGTAATTTGTGGCATTTTATGGTATTTTTCTTGTAATTTTAAGATTTTTTTTTTATATACACATAGTTTTGTCATCACTAGCTGGTCTTTTTTAAACAATTTTTTCCAGTAATTTGTGGCATTTTATGGTATTTTCTTGTCATTTTAAGTTTTTTTTTTTTTTTTATAGTTTTGTCATCACTAGCTGGTCTTTGTTTTAAACAATTTTTTCCAGTAATTTGTGGTATTTTATGGTATTTTTCTTGTAATTTTAAAGAACAATAATATCCTGGTCATTCCAACATTTTATATAATTTTTTCTTAATTTTTTGATAGCATTCTCATCTCTGGCTGGTCGTTTTTGCTGTGATTTCTTCCAGTAATTTTGTGGCCATTTTTTGGTCATTCTCTTGTCGTTTGTCATTTGTTTTTTGGGAGTCATTTTGAGGCGATTCGTTGACAGAAGTGAAGAAATGAGTTCAGGTTTCAGAGGGTCAGCATGTTGAGGAAGCCAGCGTAGTGTTTCCACACTGACCCACATCATGTCAGCGCAGGACAACACTGCCCCGCCGTCTGCTTCTGATTAAAGAGCCCATATCAGCACCCTGCATCAGTCTAACAGAGACTTCAGCCACATGCTAAACACAACACACACACACACACACACAACAAAATGCCATCTGCATGTGTTTACCGGTCAACCTTTCACTTCCATTGAACGCTGGGCGAGCTCCAGGCAGGCAGAGCTGCAGCGGGCCGTCGGAGGCAGGGCAGTGCGAACAGGGCACATCAGAGGCCCGGGACGATGGGAAACACAGTGGGGGTGTGCGGTTGGTTGGTGATTGTTTGGAGTTATGAAAAACAACACTTTACCACCACCAGCACCCCCCACCCCCATCCCCCCACAGGCCGGGACAATGCCTCTGTTGTTCAGAGCCACATGCTGCTCAGTGTCTCAAGGAGATTTGGCTTACTCAAGAGCAAAGCCTCCCCACAACACACTGTTTGCACCTCTCAGCGGGCGAAAAGTGTGTGCATGTGTGTCTGTGTGTGTGTGTGCGTCAGCTTTTACACTCTGATGTCATATATTTTGCCTCTTTGGAAGTCTGAGCTGAAGGGGCAGCATTTTGGGGGAGGGCTGGATCATCCCGCCTCAATAAATAAATAAATAAATAAATAAATCAAATATGGAGGAATACAGTGAAATGAGTCCAGAGGGTGAAAGAAAGCCTGGGGGTTCACAGGATTCAAACGTCAGTGGGCGGCTGCAGGACGAGGTGTGTGCCGTTCCCAGCAGCAGCTCCTGTTCGGCTGATGAATTTCCGCGCGCTCGTGTTTCTGCGGGGCGTCGGCCGCCAGCTGCCGCCGTGTCCTCTGCCTGTCCGAGCGCATCAGTCAGACAGTCAGCCCGCTCCTCAGACCGCTGCGTGTCATGTGGCTCCCAGATGATGACGGCCGGAGCGGGCAGAGCAGGATTTGGGAGGAGAGGCCATGTTTCAACAGATTGGTTTGAGATTAAGGGAACCTCCGCGGTCCCTCGATAGCCTCCAACACGCCCAGGTCCTGGCAGGAAGCTTCCTAAATTGTTTTCAGCTCGCTCTGCCCCATGGGAGCGGCAGCCATTACACCTAATCAAAACATGGTGTGGCCGGCCGAGCGCCGCGGCCCCGGGACAAACCGGGCTCTGCTGCGGCTCCTTCCCAAACACGCTTTCTTGTGCCCAGAGAGGCAGGCGGTTCCCTTATTGATATGTATTCATGTTCCTTTTTTTCCCCCCTCTGTGAACACTAGATAATAACGGGCTGTGTGACAAGAGCTGGCCATTAGGCACAATCTGTGGCAGATGTGGAGCGCTTGGCCCGATGCAGCGTTCACGTCACGCGGGGAAAGACGAGCTTCCTGCTCCAAAGTACCGCTCTCCGCTTTTCAGCTTAGAGAAGCCACTCGGGAGCTCCGGCTACACGTCTCCATCTCCCCGAATTCGGATGCCACAAACAGGGAAATGTTCACTTCCTCATTTTCTCGGCTCAGTCCTCTTCAGGGGCTGCAGCCTGTCCCAGCATACACCGGGGCACGAGCCAAGGGAGAAGCTGTGGTCAGGCTGCCCTCACAGAAGGGAACGAAACTTCAATACGACTAATGAAAGTGACAGTTTCGATCCCTGAAGCCTCTTTGTGGTAGTTGTTGAAACTTGTTTTAATGTTTGGGATGCCATGAAACACACACCCAAACACAACATCAGGACACGTAAAATCGGCCGATCAGGTGCCATCCAAGTCCACGAAAAACCTCAATCGCGGCGCCTCGGCGGCTTCAAACCGATTCAAATGCGATAACGCGGCCAAGTCGGCGCTTTTAACTGTCAAGCCGCTCTGACAGTTCTTCCCATACGACGGGAGCGCAGCGTGAGCTCGGCTCCAGCGGTGCCGTTTTGGGAAGCAGCAAAACACAGAAGAGTGAACTTTGTTCCGATGCGGCAGCCGCAGCGGATACGAGTGTTTGGCTTGGATTCACCGCAGCTATTATGCTCTTCAAACAGACGCGGTGAGGATGCTGCAGCACCGTTTTCTTTAATGAGGGAGACACCACCCGAGACGGCCAGCCAGCAGAGAACGTGAAACAACAGCCGCCGTAAGAATGAGAGTTTCTCCTAATGTGACTGAACACGGCTGAAGACGAGGTGGTGGCCACTGAAGAGGGCTTTAATGGAAACTGTGGCATCATCTGGCTCCTATCAGTCTGCTAACACATGCAGCTACTCAGAGGCTTTTGTCCTACTTCCAGATGCATGCTGTGTCCTTCCTTCACAAGAGAGCTTCACTAATAATAATAAAAAAAAAAAGCTTTTCCTGAGTGGCATGTGGGGGATTTAATCCCACATTGTCAGTAGCACATTGATGTATATTTCTTCTCAATTTGCACATTGACCTACCTCTATGCACATTTTATACACCCATGCACACGTTTTTTTTCTGTTTTTTTTTGTTGCACATTGCTTTTTGCACACTGGGTTGTACTTAGATCTTATTCTTTATTTTTTTATCTTTTTTTTATTGATTTATTTAATCTGTAATCTGTGGATACTGCTGAAAAACTGCGAATTTCCTGCGGGATGAATAAAGTATCTATCTATCTGATGACTAGCAAGCAAAGACCTGTCTGTTTCTGTCATTTGCCGGAGCTGCACTGTAATGCACAAAAGGCACGGTGCGCACAAATAGTTGCGTCATGCAGTTTGATTACATATTTAGTGTAGAAGTGATCAGCGTGAGTCACCACACGTCAGCCACGTCTCCGTTTGTTAGCACTCCAGCAGAAGACAGTATTCCAGGTGCAGCCTCTGGAGCGGACTGACTGTCAGTGTGGCGCCGCTAAATTTAGCACAGTCATGCACACAGGTGTAACAGCCTCCTGCAATATGTTTACATTTATACGATTTTGGAATTGTTTCGATTCATGTACAGATATTAAAGGGACAGTTCACCCATTTTGAAAATGTGATGCTATTTCATTCCCGCCCAGCTGTTCTGTAGGACTCATTGTTACTGAGTGCCGGATCCTGGCTGGATGCTCCAAATGCTAACTGTTAGCCTCCTGCCATTGAGCTGGACTTCCCCCCAGCTAACATTCAGATTTGAACACTTGAAGTGAAGTGATGTTAAACCCTCTTTGAATGGATCGAGGCGGTTATTTTTCAGAATGTTAGCTGGGGGGAAGTCCAGCTCAATGGCAGGAGGCTAACAGCATTCACTGCAAAAACTCAAAATCTTACCAAGATTATTTGTCTTATTTCAAGTCAAAAATGTCTTATTACTAGTCACAATATCTCATTACACTTAAAATAAGACATGATCACCTCAGAAGTAACTTGTTTTTAGACAATTGTCTCTTGTTTCAAGTGAAGATTTGCTTGTTTCATTGGCAAAATTTGTTTCTCGTTTCTAGCTAATTTTCACTTATTTCAAGTGAATTTTCACATTTTCCACTGGCAAATTTTGCCAATGAAACAAGCAAATTTTCACTTGTTTCAAGTGAATTTTCACTTGTTTCAAGTGAATTTTCACTTGAAACTGTGAAAATTGTGAAAATTGTCTAAAAACAATTTACCTCTGAGGTGATCATGTCTTATTTTAAGTGTAATGACATATTTTGACTAGAAATAAGACATTTTTGACTTGAAATAAGACAAATAATCTTAGTAAGATTTTGCGTTTTTGCAGTGTTTGGAGCATCCAGCCAGTATCCAGCACTCAGTAACAATGAGAGGAGGATAGCACCACTACTCTCCTAGAATGTCAGTTTTTTCAAAATGGGTGAAGTATCCCTTTAATGTACTTTACTGTTTTAAGTGACTGCTGGTGCTGCAATTTTTGTGCTTAAATGTGATGTTTGTGAGGAAGTAATGCACCGTGACTGGCCACATTGTGCCACTGAGGCGATGCACTTTACCTCGTATGACCTTGGCGGGCCTGGCAGCCAGCTGAGCGTCAGGCCGTCCAGAAGAAGAGCTGCTGCAGACGCGCTGTAGCACGCCGCTCAACGCTCCGGCTGGATTTGCATTGAAGCGCCATGCTTCTCTGTCCGTCACATTCCTTGTGGTCTCAGTAAATCCTGAAATATCATTCGGTTTAAGTAAAAACAGGCGAAGCGAGAAGGGACAAGTTCGCTTTGAGGAGTCGCAGAGACCGCTGTGGTCATCGAACAAAAAAATACCAAAGTTCAAATGAAAAATAAGAGGTTCATCTTTTCGACAATACTAAACACATGTGTGCTGGATGTTCTCAAGACCTTGGAACTACGGTTAAAATCCATCTAGGGCTCAGTGCTCAGTTAGACATTGACCCAGCCACATCTTCACATACTGTGATCTTTTACTGTGGCCGCTAGGGATGCACCCGAGCCCGAGCCCGCACCGGGCAAGTAAGGAATTAATAAATTACCCTTCCAAACATTTTTCTCTATTAGCCCTCCTGTTATGTTCACATTTTTGAACATCTTTTATGTTTGTGGTCAATTTGACCCCTGCAGTTTAAACTTCCACAAAGTTTATGTGTCAAGTACTTTATGCTTCTTTGTTGATTACCTAAATAGCCCTTTAAATAAAACATAACTCCCCACCACCCCCATTTATACATCCAGTATTCGTATTACGTGACAATTGAAAAATATGCAAATCACCATAAAATCTCAGATTGATCTAAAATTGGAAAGAAATATTAATTTTTGGTGTTTTAATGGCTTTATATTATTTCTAAGTAATGATTTTTGTTATTTATAACCAATGCGTTACAAAGTGTGTACAGGACATTGAAAACATATCATCATGTGAATTTCATGTTTACCCGGTAGTGCCCATTACATTAGGAACACTCATTAAATATGAAGCAAAAAGAATGATGTTAATCATTTATTTAGAGACGTTAAATATTGGCTGGGGTCAAACTGACCCCAAACATAATAGGAGGGTTAGTTCAGCTTTATATCATAACCTGACTTGAATAGTGTGTGTTTAGTGATTGACAGGCTTTACTGGGAGGCTAACGTATCGACATCAGTCTGTCAGTCGAGTGTTTATGATGATGCTACAGTATGGTATTCTTTATAAATATAGTTTTAATAAGCAGTAATTTCAGCCATGTTACATTTCTTGTGGTTAAAATCCAATGATTAAAAAAGTTTTAGTCTCTGACACTTTTTTCCTGAATCCAAATTATTTGGCCCAAAACAAATACGAATACAAACAGTGGTGCCTCCACACGTCTCGAGTACACACAGCTCCCTCCATCACCAAACAGCGTTGCCAGCTTTGCCGCCGTCTTGCAGCATTTACCAGCTTTTCAAACCCTGGTTCTCCTCAAAAGTAACGAGCAGCAAATCGGTTTGCCACCATGTCTCGACTCCCAAAGCCTGTAGCTGCAGTTGTGTGGAACTGATGCAGGTCTCTTCCTTGCCTGATGATGGGAGTGCTTCCTCCACACCACGTGGCCCCCCCCTCCCTGCACTGGAGGGAGGGCTGGAGCAGGTCGACTGATATGCAGATGATCATCCAGCATGTAGTCATGTGGTGACTTTTCCATCAGCCAGCAGCTCCTCTGGAAAAGAGCTGGCGGTTCTTCCCACCACCGTCACGTCTTAAGGAAACAGCGTGAAATAGAGCAGGAAATCAAACCAAAAATATTGCATTGTTCGGAATTAGTCAGGACTAAACTGTGGAGCTGAAACATTTCAGAGCTTACTTTAGAGCTGCTCCAAGGCCTCGTTTTCTCTCTTTGGAGATAATGCCTGCTGTGACTCATGCTAACATGTTAGTGTGGAGCGCTGGAGCCAGGGATATACTGGGTCCAAATGGGTGTTTCTGGGATCTATATTCTCATGAGTCAGCGGCAAAGTTAACAGGACAATATTCCAAGAAACTGTTTTCCTCTGCTATCCCTTTCCCAGGGTGTCTACAGCGATCAGAGAGTTAAACTGAATGCTTTTAAATCTGAACAGAATTTAAGACTGATTTTTGGACATATTATCTTTCTCATTCAAATATAAAGGTTAGTACCATAAATCTGGTCCTGTGTAGAGAAGTTTTAGGTTTGAATGTTGTCTGTTATTCACTAGATAATTCAGTCTCAAGCTGCTATAGTACAAATCTGTTACTTTTTACAACTGAACTCTGGTCATATAAGTACAAGTTTAGGTATTTATAAGACTAAGAATAAAGTTCAGTGGTAGGTTTACAGGTTTGTAACATCAGAAATAGTCACTCTCATGCTGAAGACATGACAAATTTGACAAAAGGAAATTAAAGAAGGGATCCAAATAAACAAGATGACATGTTTATGTGGAAATTAAGATCTCACATATTGAAATTTAAGGCTTTTAAATGACTTGAAGCCTAATACGTATGAAAACTTGAGCATGTCTATGGTTCGCATGCCGTTGAGGTTCATACGCAGTGATGTATTGCTAAATGAACTAAAAGGTGGGTAAACTGACCCTCAGTCAGTTACCGTTCTATGGCATCAGCCAGCAGACTAAACAGAAATCTGCTGTATTTATTTAAGAAAGCATAAATGAACGCAGTTTGGCCTTGGAGGTCTGACGGCTTCCGTCAGTCTGATGGCTCCTACATGATCTCTGTCTGCCTGTATTCCTCAGAAAGTCTTTTGGAAACCGTGTTTCTCAGGCACAGGAGTCAAAGTTTCAAACTGGCTTTTTTTTTTTTCCCTGAGGAGATGGCTTGTATCTTACAGGGGGTGAAATGTCACAGGGGCCCCGTTGTCTCCATGTGTGTTTCTTTAAATAAAAAGCCAGGCTGTGCTTACAGGGAGGTGTGTGTGTGTGTGTGTGTGTGTGTGTGTGTGTGTGTGTGTGTGTGTGTGTGTGTGTGTGTGTGTGTGTGTGCAGCAGGATTAGACTGATATACAGGATTGCTGATACTAGCCTTGCAACAAAAATCAGAAGTGGTGCAGCTTGACTTTATGTCTATCCACACTGCACTGACTTTAATGGGAACCTGTCAGTTGACTGTAATGAGACGTTTTGATTGGATTCCACAGAAGTATACATTAATACTATATTTTAATATTGTTATCCTAGGATTACTGTTATTACCCTCTGAGTGGAAAGTTTTAGTGTCCTGTGATCAAAGCTGTGCTCTAGAGGCTCTTCTGCCCTGACCCGATGATGTTTTTGGGGGAAACACTGAATCATTGTCGTGTTTTGTTTTTTGTTTGGCATGAAAATGGTCCGATCTAAAAGGGAGTGAGTATCAGCATAAAATAACAGTAACAGCCTTTAAAAGGTCCTATCAGTTGAGCTGTAGTCTTTAGGGTTTAGGCGCTGCTGAGCTCCTCTCCTCCCCCGCTGCTTGGCTTGTCTTTACGGTCCCAGGGCAGACACAAAAGCACAATATTGACTTATCCCGGCATTTGCATTGGAGGCCCTATTTTACTGGCCCAGTAGGAGCTTCCTGACAGTCAAAGCTGCAGCGGTAAGACAAGAAGAGCAGGGTTCCATCGCAACACCCCTCCCCCCACCGCCGGCCAAACTTAGACAGAGGCTGGCTTGCGTTGTGGTGACTTTCAGAGGGTTCACAATCAAAGAGATAACTGACACACAGAAAAGCTCTTCATTCACAGGACAAGATAAAAGTCCAGGGGTTTCAGCTCGCAGCTTTCATCATCAGCGTCCTGCACCCTCCTGACCATCAGCCAGCTGGCACCATGTGGAGTCCATGTGAGTGCCGCTCTACGCCACAACACGAACAGCGCTGAACACTGAGCAGGTCACAAGTGAGCCGAATTTACTGTCATGCATCTAAAGCTGACAGACTTTGTCTTATATTTGTATCTTACAGAGATGCTGCAATAGGAGTTTATTATTTTATTATAAAAAAAATATGTGAATTGTAAGTGGAGGTTGGAAATCGTTGTATAGTAACTCTATTATTGCCCCGTGTGAAACTGGACACTGACACTTGTGGCATAGTGCTGGAGTTTTGAAAAGGAATGTCCTGGAGATTTGGTTCAGACTTTGCTGTAGAGAAAAAGATGAGTTAAAAAATGGCTTCAGTCTCCCAAGGCCACTGCAACCCATAGGGGGCGCCACAAACATGAAAAGTTTATATCTCAGAATTGGCTTGACCAAATGTCGAGAAACTTTGTACATGCGATACCAGGAGGTGTAATAAATTCCAAATTTAGTCAGAATTCCTTCCAGCGGGCGTGGCCTGTAACATTTTAGCTGATAACTCAAGACTGTCATTTCACAATAAAAGTAAAAAAGAAAAAGAGTAAAAAGAGTAAAAAGAAAGCCCCTTTAAAAAAAAAAAAAAAAAAAAAAAAAAAATCATGTTCCACTATATCTTTGTTTTGTGTTTGTAGCTTGTATAGATCCTGAGATATTACTTGGTAGCCAACATGCAACCGACATCTTTGTTCAGCCAACCAATCATGGAACTTTTATCACTCAGTCATTAGCTGGGTTTCCATCCACCTATTTTTATTCGCATTTTCAGAAATTGCGAAAAAAAAAAAAAAAACTTGTATGGAAACGCCAGAAATTCGAAAAATGGCCGAAAATTCGCAAAAAAGTTTTTACGCTTGGAGGGGGTGGATTTCTCAGCGTATCGATAAAAGAAAATGCAACTTTTTGCTGTGGAAACAGGTTTTGCGAATAAACGATGACTGGACCAGATACCACGTCACACTTCTACGCTACAGTCTTATTATTAGTTATCATTATTATTATTATTATTATTATTATTATTAGTCACTTATTCCTTATTTAGGATGGTTCGGTACGAAGTTAGCGCTGCTAAAATAGTAAGCAGACTTCTCCCAAGAGCCCACAAGTTCAGCAGGAATCTGTCCCTGATCAGCTGTTGAGTGTCAGCTGAGTGTTTGTTGTTGTTCAGTCGACACACAGACGCTATCTTATGGCGTCATCTCACGGCGCACTCTTCTCCCAGCAATCGCAAAACAAAACTAATGGAAACAGGCATAAATTCGCATTTTCTTTTGCGCATTTTGACAAAATTCGCTCAAAAATTTCGATATATTTGGATGGAAACCCAGCTAGTCATTGACTCAGCAATAGACGCAACTCCCAGGCTGACTCAGCTTGGACACTGGACTGAAAGCATTTAGTAGGCCAGGTGATACCAAATGATCAACAGAATCACAGTGGGACAAGGTTTTGTCCTCTGAAGAGATGAGTAAAGTCTTGAGTTTCTAAATCCAGTTTAAAGAGCTTTTTCATTATCACCACGCGCTATTCTCAGAAGGACAAGCTTGTCTCAAGGCAGCTGATGAAAGAAAATGTTTGGAGCTTATCTGCACCCCCGTGTTAAAACTCTAAAGCATGAGTGTGTCAGTGGTTTCCTCAAGGCTGACCCCTGTCTCCTCCCAAATTTGAAGCATCATGATGAACCTCTTTTCATTGCGGTGACTCTTGTCCTGGTTGAAGATACATTTGATAATGTAACAGGGTAAAGAAAAAATCCACAAAAGCAGCACTTTTTGATAAAGATTTTCCCCATTTTATTTTTTTAAATATAAAACCTTTCGCAGTCGGAAAGGGTTGAAAGAACAGAAATTACAAAAAGCCCAAGAAAAATAAAAACACTATGATGAGAGCACAGTCATTTATCCTGTTACATTTGTCTTACAAATTAGCCATTCACCTGTTAAGGGCTGAACTATAGAGGATTTACCCAATGGAGTGCTACAACGGACCTGCCTATTGGAAGCAGTACACTGGCAGGACCAGGGAGTGTATGGAGATAATTCAGCCCTGCCATTCAATAATTATATCCCATGAAAACTCGGAGGGATTATCCTTCACTCATACCTGTAAAACAGGACTAGACAATGGTGTTTCCACATCACAGTTCAATGGGAACGGCGCTGGGACCACAGCTCTTTTAACTGGGACCAGCCGCAACAGTTTTTATTTCAATGTAAAAGAAATGAAACGTAAAAAGAGACAGCGAGGCAGGTGAGTTGACCTGGCCTGCTAGAGCGCAGCTCCCACATCAGCCCACTGAAACAAAAACCTGTCTCAACATCGTATTTATTATTCCCACGAATACCATCAGAAAGTTTAAGGATAGGACTTTGTGTGTTCACTCTCTCCCATTCTACATTATATTTGTGCCTGCACCACCCAGAAAACAACACGCACACACGCACATACACGCACGCACACACACATACACAATACGTAAAGCAGACTGTGCAAAACTCTTTGGTGATAATGAGTTTAAGAAAAAGAACATGGAAAAACACTATCCCACAACTGAGATGGTTATACAATCTTTCCAATATACATATTTGAACAGTCAGAGAGCAGAAAATGGAGCCTGCAAATTCAATAAATTAGACAGCGGAAGATGAATTGCAGATATTAAATCCAGCAGTTGGGTTCACAGAAATTAATCATAAATGAAAATACAAAGTCCTGGAGAAACAACGACAGTGTTATTTTGTATTACCAAAACCATAAAAGCAAATGAACGAAGTAAAAGACATTGCAAATCAAAGAAATCAAACTAAAATGGCCCTCAGTCATTAGGATAGTTGTGATTTTAAGTCAACTTTTTCATTCATGAAACGTTGTTGAGAATCACCCTCTTGTAAACATTCACAATCAAGAGTTTAGTTATGTTTAGAGCACTGCTGGTCATAGAATACGTCAACACAAGTCTGTTTTTTCGCACAAGACAAATGTAATACTTAAGGACCATGTAGGTGTACTTCACTGAGGTACACATTAATAACCCCTATAGTTCCCCCACTCCCCATTGTCTTGACAGATAACACATAATGGTCATTATTACTGTACTGGTAACAGACTTCAGGAGCCTCCAGGCCCCTATTGTAATCAGGCTCATCTAGAAGAATATTGGTCAATATTCTTTTTATTATTAATCAAAAAAAAAAAAAAAAAAAAAAAAAAGTACTTCTATGCTAGAGTCAAGTCTGTTTCAGTTCACGGTTCATCACAATGTGTTTGTATATTTTCTTAAAAAAAAAAAAAAAAAAAAAGACACATTTTTAAAATATACCCCATGTTAAGTCTTTGATCTCAGTAAAAAATAAATTAGGTAGTGAAAAACACCACTAAAAGGAAAGAGTGAGCCCAGGCCAGGTTCAGTTTGGTTTGGGTTTGTGGCCCGGCTTTTCTCACGCTGTCCTAACTGAGCCGTTATTGCTGGCCAGTCTCCTGAAGCCGTGGTCATTCTTCTCCAGCCACATTTCGGCCAGCTGCTGCGTCGAACCGTGCGACGAAGCTTTGGAGCCGAGGCACATCTTGTATTGCTTTGCCTCCAGGTTGGGGTCACATATGACCGGGTGGTGGACGTGCACTATCCCTGTGTCCGTGCTTCGGAACAACTTAATCCCTGACTGGACAAATTTATTAAAGAGGTCCACGTCCTCCAATCCCCACCCTTGTATGGAAGTGTCGAAACCCCCGGCTCGGACCAAGTCTCCCTTGTAGACGCAGACGATGCCGAAGCCGTAGTGCCTCCAGAGGCCCGTCTTGGAGGTGAAGACGTAGTGGTTGTCGCTGGGGACCTTCCCGGCGTACACCACCTTTGGGTCGTACTGGCTGAATATGATGGGGAAGTAGGTCTGCTCACCAAGGGCCGTGTTGCCCCGACATCGCTTGAGGAAGTCGGCGGTGAAGAGTAGGTCCACGTCACAGTAGAAGAGCAGCGAGTCGTTGGAGAAGTGAGAGGAGCCGACCTCCAGAGCCAAAGCCCTGGAGAAGGAGCCGGCCACGGGCTTGATCTCCATCTCGGCTCGGGGATACTTCATGTGATACTCCCTCATCAGCTCCACCTGCTTGACCCGCTCGGTGTTGTTGTCTGTGCTGAAGAGCAGGATCAGCAGCTTGACGTTCTGGTTGGGGATCAGACAAACGCGCTCGAAGTTGGCCATGAAGCGCACAAAGATGTCGTAGCGTCCCGACAGAGGCACCAGGATGTTGATTTTCTTCTCTTTGGGCTCCCTCTGGTCCTGACCGGAGGTGGCCAGCTTGAAGGGCACCAGCATCTTGAGGGAGTTGGAGAGGAAGGAGAGGGAATCCGACTCTTTGTTGATGCGGCTGGCTAGGGCACTGGCGTCCATCTCTTCCTCCTCTCTGAACTGGATCTGGCTGAAGGTTTGCTGCAGGTAGGCGTGCCTCCTCACAGGAACGGTCATGGTTTTTCCTTTGTGCTTCTTGTACAGCAGCAGCAGGTCCAGTACGTACTCTGCCCCGTACAGGGGATTAACTCTTCGGTAGCCATACTGGATTTCTTTGAAATCGATAACCCTCCCCCGCGTCTTGGCGTTGGCGTTGATCATCTCCATCACTTGCATGATGATGTCATCCAGGGCTTGCCTCTGGGAGGAGTCCATGCCACGGCGGGGCGGTTGGCCATCAGATGAGGAAAACAGGTACTTCCCCGTCAGGAACTCCCACTCCAGGACCTCCTCCCTCTGCCGTGGATGGAAGCGCATAAAGGAGGGAGGCATTCCGAGCTGGAGGTCCTCTCTGCTGGGCTCGGCTGCCCCGTAGCGCCCCATCTGGACAATCTCCCGGTGGAGCTGGATGGTGCGGTGGCGGAGGTCGGCGATCTTGCGGCTGAGCATGTAGCTGTGCAGGCGGTACTGGTAGGGAGGGTTCTTATTAGGGTGGAGGGTGATGGCACGGTGGATCTTGCTGTTGTGGAGATCTCGAATGTAGCCCTTCTTGTTCGGCTCATAGTTCTCATAGAACAGCTGCTGCATCTGTGGAGACAAGAGAGGAAGGGGGGGATGGTTAATACACATGCACACATAAGATCATTTCGGCACGTCTGCTGTATTAGACAGTGCACAGTTAAGAGTGTGATATTAGTGGATGGTGCGAGCACACAGTAATCATCCTGATGACAGTCTGGTGAGCTATATAAACATTAACACAGCCTATATGGCTTCAATGTGCATGTGTGCTACGTACGTGAATCAACAAAAATGCTGCTTTAGCGATATTCTGCTGATGCAAAGTACAAATTATACGGCCCTAAAAGAGCGCAGTGTACAGACTCCACACTCCAGTGCAGATGAGTAACTTGCTTCACTGAGTGTTTACTGCAGACCTGTTGAAGCTTTACAAACCTAATGTTCCCCAAATCACAGGAGGCTGTATATGTAAACAGTGGGACAGCTGCTTAGGCCCCCATTGGCAGCAACTCAACCGTGGTCAAGAAGGCAGGGTCTGTTATTGCCTTCCAATGAAGGGAGCATCAGAAAACCAGAGGTTTTGTTTACAAACGACACGAGCCCCGAGAAAGCCCAGTTTGAGAGTACGGCTCAGTAATGCAGCCACAAGGCCGATCCCCGGGGAAAGGCCCTACACAGAATCAGACAGGACAGGCCTGAGACCTGTGGAAAGCGATACCTGCACCTGAATATGATCACAGGAACTGCTTGAGTAACTCTTTGCTTTTCCATGGCTCTAGCCTGCGTTCCTGTGCACCTTGGAGTGGGCACACTGCCAATCAAAACAGGCTGCAGCCTCATCATCAATGGAGGTCTTGAGCAAAGCTGCGCTGTTGAGGGTGAGGGGTCAGCGTTTACAACTGAAACCAGGGCATTGCATGTGCAAGAGTTTTAACGGAAATTCATGTGTAGTATTTCTTCCCATAGCAAACACATGCTGCGGTAGTATCTTACAAGGTTCTAGCAGGAGTAGAACTAATTCTTAAATTTGTGGTAACTACAAGCCTTCCAGGGAGTGTTTCTGCTACACCTTTGCTCATATTCCTTCCATTCACTGGCAAACAGCCTTACAGAGTTCAGCAATTTCCTTGTTTTCCAGGCCTAGTTGGATGAGATTATGGTAGAGGACAGCGTCATGCCAGGTCAGACTGGATCCAGCTGGGAATCAGCAGTGGTCATCAGCTGACAGCCAGTTGCTCAGGATGTTTTGTCTCTGTCTCCCGTGGCTTCATCGTCATTAGCACCCTCCCTAATTATCTGACCTTTGCTTTTGTGGTCGCTCTTGCAACTTATGACTCATTACCACGATTTCTTCACAGTCACTAACCCCACAACACCGCTGCCCGCTAATCAGCTGGAAAGGCTCACTAACAAAGGAGAGACAACGATAAATCACAAGTTGCTGCTGCGAGTTGGAGCCGTGTGTGCCTCATTTCAGACAGAGCCATGTGGATAGCTTGGGGGCCTGATGATAAGCGGAGCAGAGATCGCTGATCTGAGATGTGAAGCCCAACACCAGGCACAGAAACCTCGGTACCATTTTCTCAGAGATTCAACCTCAGAAATAGTTACGGAAAGTGCTTCAGTGTAACACTGAAGCACAGACATTGGAGACCTGTTTTTTCAATGTTTTCAAATGAAATCAGCCGTGTCCATCTAATCTCTCCACTGCCCTATTACATATGCCATAGCCTTGAGTCAATACAAACACAGTAATCAAAGGAAAGCAATGCAAACAGTATTATCTAGCCAAGAACATGATCAGTTACTGAGGACAAAGCTATCTTAAGTGAGGGGAGATGCCAAACCAGTGAACACAGCCTGAGCCCATGAGAAGGGAACTGTGGCATGATTACATTAGTGAAGTGACACCATTATTCTGCAGGGCTTCAGGCCTTAAATAAACACACTGCTACACGGCAGAAACTCACAAATGGCCTGAAAGTGGCTAGCTTACACAGAGAAACCCTCTCTGTGTATGGATACCTCTACAGCAAGGAGACCTCAGGACTAACTCTGGCTATCTTTTTTCCATGTATTATTAATACAGGCAAATAATACATATAACCATAAACAGACAATGATGATGATGTAGCATATTTAGAGTTTTATATAGTCCCACTCTTCATCAGAGCATTTTTCCCCAGTTCACATTGCATTGTGTTATTGTGTAATGGGTTGTAGCAAAAGAAACTGGCTTTGCAATGTATTTCTAAAGAAATTTCTTGATTGAGCTTTTAATATTTAAATATTGTACCAAACATGATATTTGATTTATAATATGTGGGCAGTTTTCACCCAGAATCCCCAATGTAATGTTAAAATCATTCTTTTTAAATAAATGCTGAGTGACTTTCACCATTTTTGGATATTGGTCCACAAACCTAAAGACAACAGAAAACAAATGCAGCTGGTGTCCTTCTTCCTCACACTATCTGCGTTATGACAACTGGTCAATGTGAAGCATGTTTTTGGTAGCAGTCATTTCGTAGATTATCCTCAGTTGAAAGATTGTAGAGTGGGAGTCACTGTTTTTGTGAACTGTTCTGATAAAGGGTCTTAAATCTTAAATTCATCTTTCCAAAAGACAAGTGGCAAAGCAGAAAGGAACTCAGAAGAATGAAAGTAGAACTCAGGATATCTTACTGAAGGAACCCTGTAAAATCTGAGCTACCACACAGCCAAAAGAAACACCAAGCCGCTGACTCGATTTACCATTTAACAAACACTACAGAGGAGCTGGGATTGTCGTTAAGGGTGAGGTCGTAATGGGGCAGAGGAAGAATCGGGATACGCTGGAGCAGAGGACCAGGCCTTAATGATGCATCCGTATTGGAAAGCCCTCAGGACAGGCTTGTCGATTACAGCCTTAGCTCTCACATTCCTGTCATTCAGGTTTCCAAATGTGTGTGTCAAGTTGTGTGTCTCTTTTGTCTCCCTACGTGCAAAGAGTAACATTGTGAATGTGGCCGAGTGCTGAGTGAGAGTGTGTGGCCAGCTCTTGAGAGCAAAGGTGTAATGTTAAATTACGGTCCAGTGACATTAACGGTTCCCGCTGCTGAGTCCACACGTTCTAGCAGCCATCCATCAGCAGGACTGTGTGTGTGTGTGTGTGTGTGTGTTTTCATGTCAGGAAGATTCTGTCTGCCTTGCAGGAGAGGAGCAGTGCAGCGAGAGGAGTAGCTGCGGGGAAAGGGAAGGCTGATGAAGCCGGAAGCAAAGCGCTAAGTCAGAGCAGCGTGGCTTCAGCTCGGGCTGCATTTAATCTGCAGGACAATAGCCAGCGCATGCCTCCAAGTGGGCCATGCAAATCTAATTGGAGACGCCATTATGCTGTTGTAATTGGCTCTTTTGTAGTGGAGGGCACTCTGTCCAAACTAATTTCTCTGCCTATAGAAGGGCTTTCTCAGACCTATGGCAGCTCTACAATAGGCCTGGTACTGATGTGTGTGATGGGAGGCGGTCATACCAACAGCTGCATGGTGACACGAGATGACTTCATCAATATTAGCCATCTAGCTTGTAGACCGCTGGGGCTCCAAGTCGAGACTGCTTAAATCAATACTTCTCTGTTCTGTGGGCCTGTGTGGTCCAGCATACAGAAATGGCTGAGGGATACACTGAAGTCATTTAATCATACACAGGCAAAGTTAGGCCAATCCAATTCGACTTCGGCCGTGAACTTCGAAAAAGGTATTGGATTCTGAGCTCATGCTCTCAACTTTTAGAAATTGTTTATGTGAAAGTGGATGAGCTGAACAACATAGCATATTTCATCTATAAAGTTCAGGGGCATCCTTGTTATTCCAGAGAGGCACTGGAGTGTATCAAAGACATAAACATAATGGTGCATCCAAACAACTCTATTTCCCCAAATAAAAAAGTCTTGCCTTACAGGTAACAGTAGTAACATGGTGCACCAGCACCACAACACAAGAAAAAGCTCCAGAAACCCACTGTCACCCTCTTTAGGATTTGAACTTTGACTTTTGTCGCTCAGAAGTGAAAGAAATAATCAGTTCAGTAATTTTATATCTATTTATAGCAAAACTGCATGTTCTGTGCTCCATTAACCCTACAAAAAATGTACCCAAGAGAGAATAAAAAATATAATGGCCATAAAACAACTTAATATGCTCTTCACATTTCAGCTGAGTCAGTAGAGGAAGTGAAGTCAGAGGAGAGGTTGTGGCCTGGATTCACTGGATAAAACATCCACAAATCCAAGGGGCAGTTTGACCGGGGCCAGGCCAGGATATTGCAGTGACAGTAGGCAGGATATTACAGCAGAGAAGAAGAGACCGACAATCTCACTACTTCCAAACAAGGCATGAGAGCAGGAAAGGTTCGTTTTGGTCATCCTCCATGCACTATATATAAAGACAATACACACTTGCTGCTTTTACATTGTTTTTATAAGCTTTTTTTTTTTTTTTTTTTTTTTTTTTTTTAAAAAGCATCTTTATAGACAAACGATATTTCCCCAAATCACTTTTTTAAGAGTGCTTCAGTGGTTTGTGAGAGTAAGCAGGTTGTGAGGTTGCACTTCAGACTGTCGGTGTACATGCCAATGCATGCACTGACATGTTACTGTCAGTTCTCCGCAACAAAACCAGTGGCAATTTGCAAAGCAACGGACTTATTATCTGACTGACAATCACTCTAAACAAGATTAGATCATAAAGCCAGCAATGCACCGTCTTCTGCACAGAGACATACGAGGTATTCAGGACAACATGGCTGAAGCTCCAAAAAGTACAACATTTGAATCATCAGTTACATGTAAACAAAGCATTATTTCCACACTGACATTGATGACATTTATTTCACTATTTACTCCCACTCACTGTAATCTGGTGTTTCCAGCTCAGCCGCTGCTGGGCTTGATTATTCAACACATTGCCTGTTTGAATCCCCGGACAGGCAGGGAAAATCAAGACGGCAAAGGTTAGTTCTAATCAGAGTTTAGCTAGGTTCAAACTACGTTTAAAATGAGTATATCTGAATTTAAAATGAAGCTCGATCAAAAACTAGTCCTAGTTTAGTAATTGCCAGGCTTTATACCGAAGTTAAATAATTAGAGATAAAAAGCTTGTGCGAGGCATCAGAAAACTGCCTGAGGCCTCACACGCAGTGAAACCTGATGACGATCCAATTTATTTTGCTAATTTTTCAGTGATATTTTACTAATCTACTGGTATTTTTATTGATTTTTCTTCCCCCAGGCTTCCCCCCAGGCAGGTTTCAAAGGGTTAAAAGTTAAATTACAGTTACAGCAACAAAATTGAATGGTAAACCATGGTTTCATTTAGTTTAAAAATGAATCCGTGATGCAGCTCAGCATACCCTCCAGAGCTCGCAGTGCGGTTGTTCAGGGAAGCTGCTAGGTGTGATCACGTGTTCCCTATCGGTGAATCGTGAAACCCAACAAGGCTGGGCTTAGCCTTACGTGCTGCACATCAGCATGTGAAGACATTCACCTTGGTAAACACCTTATCACTCAGTGCTGCCATTTGATTTGAGCTCCGGTTACATCAGCACGCTGAGAGGACGAACAAAGGAGGAATGTGAAACAGACCCTTTGGTTTGTGTGTCCACCAAGAGCTGGACAAGACTGGGTGACAGGGAGCAGAAAAGGCCCTTTGTTCCCTCCAGCCGGTCCCTCTATCCAGATGTCTTCTTTAGCTCAGGCTCCCAGGGAGAGCTGGGAGATATGCACTTTTACTTGCACACACAAAGCAATGATATTACCTGCAATGCCTGTCATCCAGAAATTAAGCCCAGAGGAAAAATCCACCATCTGATACTCTTACACTGCCTGATATTCATTTGTGGTGCGCATTCCAGGGGTTATAATGATGAAGTTATGTAATTTAATTTTTTGGCTGTACCCCCTTCTTTGCCTTCTTTTGCCTTCAGTTAATGATTTCCTCCATCCTTTTCCTCCCAGAATGATTTTCCACAACCCCCACAGAGGTGATGTGAATTTGTTGCAGCACATAGTGGCATTAAAATCTATCTGGGTAGCCAACTAGCCTGTGAACACTGGGGTGTACGTATAATAGCAGCAGTGTCCCAAACTGAAGATGCAACCTATGTCTTGTGGATGCGTTGTATTGTGATCTACGGAGGCTTCATCAGCAGAAATATTCCTAACTCTTGCTGTTCTGTGATGGACTGTTCCTTGAATAATCATTCAAGGAACAGTCCAATGTGATCTTTTTTTTTTTTTTTTTGGAGGAGGAAAAATGTGAAATATTTGTCATTGTAGCCCACTTGAAATATCTTGACAAGATGGCTTGTATGTGGGGCCATTTATCCACAGGAACAAGAAAAATACATCACCAAATGAGGGTGTTTATGGGTGGATTTCTCCTTTTAATTAAACTGAACCGCAGTCATTTCCAAATGTAGTCATTTTGCAAGAGAGTGAACCCAGCAGCAGCACAACGTGGGGGGCCAGAGAGCCCGTCTGGCTTTCACAGCTTTCTCCTGCGAGTCAGAGTTGATGGAGGTAGGATGAACGTGACTAGTGATCACAGGCCGGCCATGACAGTTGAGGTCTCTGTGCTCTCCAGTGTCTGCTTTGATACAGCTGACACAGTTGTAAATTCAACAAAATAGACATATTAGTCTTTTCTGCATAATCCCATATGAACCCACCCACAACGCAGTGTCCTGTGCATAAAATACTGCGATTGATCGGTCCCTTACAACAGAAAGGTCAGTGCCGATGAGATCAATGGTTTCAGATTCAACTCTAATAATTTGCGTGACCACAGCTTAGTAATCCATTTCCTAGTTTATAACATACCAACGTAAAACCAATCTATTTGCACGCTTTCTCATCACAAGAGATGAAAGCTCAATCACATGCATCAAGCATCTGTGACTGACAAATTTTCCACTTGTAAGACGACCAGCTGCTGGGGGTCCAACTTGCTATCTGCTTCCAAACACTGCATACGTGCTTATCCTAATGACCTGACCTAACCAATGTCTGATGCAGAGCCAGCCTCATGGGATCTCACATGAGGTGGCATATTTTGTCGCCTTTTTGCACTGAGACTTTGGCTCAACCCGTCGGACTCACATTCCATGTGAAAGCCACAGTGGGGGATCAAGAAACACTTAGTACACCTGGCTTTGCTGTAGCTCTATTCCAGGGCATTGGTTTGCATGGCCAGCCTGTTGTTAGCCTAGCCCCACTAACCCCATGCCAGGGACAATGTAACTTGCCACTGACCAAATTCTTACCATCTGCACTTTAATATAGTTGAGTTACAGACTGCTAACGTCACTTTTTGTGTTTAAATTTGCATTTTCAACAAAACTATGTGAATGGAGAGCATAGGCAGAGAGCAAAATCCTAATTCTAATAGCTTTCCCATAAATAAGAAGCAATGATACTGATGATAGCTGACTCTTTCCTCCATAGCGTTCTGCATAATCCCTCAAAATTCAAATAATTACCTCTTCCCTCTTACCATTTGGGGCTGTTTGTTTCCAGTGCAGCTTTAAAATGTAGTAAAGATGAAACTTGAACAGCCCACCATCTACAGGCCATGTTTATCTCAATTAGCTGTGAGAAGCTTCTAGTCCTTTCAGTGACTGCTATCTGCCAAAAACAATGCCAGCATCATGCTGATTAACCGTCTGTTAAAAAAAAAAAAAAAAAAAAAAAACCTTCTCTGTGGAGGTTTTGTATTGATTTGCTGGTAAAGCGAGTTAGTCAGCTGACTGTGGGATCAATAGCTGAGAAAAGACGTCTTTCGTTTGTAAGAGACAAGAAAAAGAAAGCAGCCTTATCAGGGCCTCTATCAAGAGAAGTAAGGTAAATACAATGGAGTGGTTATCTGGAAAGATATGCTGTTACAGGAGAGGCATTCCTGGCTAAACTCAGACTGAAGCTGCCATCTCCCAATTAGGCCTAAACAGACCAGGCTCTGCCCTCATATCACCCCCCCAAAATACAAGCTCCTTCTCTGGGTGGACAGGCAGGATATCAGTGTGTGCCTGTGGGATGGCTGATATCATATCCAAACACTGGGAGTGGTTTAAATAAGCATCCACTGTTTAATGGACCAAAAATAAGCCTATAGGGAGCCTATTCCTGAAGCCCCACTTAAAGCTGTAGTAACAGTTCTCCTTACAATAATTAAGTTCATCTATGGAAGTATAGGATACCAAATGTGGTCTAGTCTTTCGTGCTTATAGGTGTACCCTGAAAACGATAACCTGTGTATAAAGAGAGCCATTGTCCCAAAGTAATTATCTCTCAAACGTCTCACTTATTCATTAATAAAGTTAAGAACTGGTCCTAGCGGCAGAGTGTTGAAAGCAGCCCTCTAAAAGCCTAGTGTTGAATTTCTACCTTTGGCAAGGACAAAGCACAGACAAAGCTGTGCTCACGGCCACAGAACAGACAGAAAAATCTAAAGAGCTGGAAAACAAACAAACAAACAAAAAAAAAACTACATTTGGAATTGGAAATTTTAGAGGACAAAAAAAAGCACTGGTGGAAATTCCATATGCACTGTACGTCCTGTAGCAATTTGACAAAGTGAGTGAGGAATACATCCAAGAGCCTGGCAGACAGTGCCCGGACACTGTCTCACAACAGTAGCAGCCATTACAAGGTCACAAATACCCAGAATGCAGCTCGATGTGCCGTTCTTGCATGCTGGGCGCTTTTCAGCACCAAGCAGGAGCTCATAAATTAGCAGAGGGGCCATATATTTCACAAAAATGCAATATATCTAACAGACTCACAGGCCACAATGATGGTGTGCTCCACCAGTGTGAACAGACACACCGGGGTTGGTTTATCTGTGGCATGGCAGCTGTGCAGGACATTACTGAGGGAAAGTGGAAAAAAAAAAAAAATCCCTGAAAACAGTGACTGTGCTTCCACCCTCAGAGCAACACAACAAACAAATCAGCGGAAGTCCATGCACCTCCGGAGTGTCTCAGCCGGTGTGTGTGTGTGTGTGTGACCTTCAGTGAGTCTGTCGGCCATGAAAAGCTGGCCACAACTGAGCACGTTGTGTTCATCACCTGTCATCAACAGCCAATCAGGTTTCTGCACGTGCTCGTCTCCCTGTCAATGAGATTTGGGTTCTTGAGCGAAAGGTCAGCCTGGCGAGGGCATCGTGAACCAGAAGCTGATCACCGCCATTCACTCCCAGCTCTCAACAGAATGATTTGAAAGGAAGGGATGAGAAACTACAAATGATGCTGTTGGGGTTGATGAGCATTTTTTTTTTTTTTTTTTTTGCATTTTCAATTACTGATACTTAATTAGCACTTTCTAGCAACCTTTCTTAACTAATCAGAACACTGTACAAAAGGCAATACCAAAAAAGCAAAAAACAATTTTCCTGTTGAAAACCAGAATAAAGCCACTAATCAGTTGAGTGGCTATAGACAGTGTACAAGCAAGTTAAAATGTGGAAATGCTGGAGGAATTCTTAAATGTTAAATGTGATTTTTTTTTTTTTTTTTTTTTAACAGAAATGACATTTAGCTTCAGAGCTACAAGTGTGCAGCTTTCTTGTTGTTGTTGCTTATTTATTTCAGTGTCATTTTGTTGACTGAAACTATGACTATGATGAAAGTATTCATCAACAAAACTTTTTTCCAGGAGGAGAATAATAAAAATCATATCACAACATTTTCATCAACAAATAAGAATGAGAAGAAAATGTCAGAAATGAATGAATGAAAACTTCAGTTTCAAAGGGAACAGATACATGGGCAAACTTTACTTCTGATATCGAGCACATATAACAATATTAAAAGCTAGATACAGGAATCTATATTGGGGAATATAGACAATCAATTGTCAATCGGTGTATGTATTAAGGACTAATTTAAAGAGAAAAAATGTGAAAAATGATAGCTGAATTAGACAAAAACTTAACTAAAACTGCTGACAGTTTGGCGACAAAATTCAACCAAAATGTGACTAAAACTAACTGACTGAAGTGACAGTGAAGTGTCAGTGAAAGCAACATGAAAATCACAAGGAAAACAGAATAGGAAAAAAAAAAGAATAAATGAAGTAGAAATCTCTATGGAAGGTATGGAAATGTATGACTTAAAGCAGAGCATACGTTGTGCAAAATAATGGCAGTACAACTTTCTGAAAGGACCCCTCCAGGTGCCAGTTATACATGATAAAAAAAATACATCATATTTGCATTCATAAGCCCACAGAAGCTCAGCCATATGCACAGAAAGTATCTAGATGTGCAGAGTGGCTTTGATAAGGTAAAAATATTTACCTTATCAAATTCCAAATATATTCAAGAGACCAAAGGGACAAGATACTACACCACAACCAAGAAGAACTTCCACAAAAAGAAAAGCAGCACTAGACACTTGCTTCACTTCCATGGAGATGATAAGGCTGCATACAGACAGCGTCTTTTCAAAGTCAGTCAACACAGACACTGTTAGCCTCCTCGGCCTCATACACAACCCAGCAGCTCAACAAAAAAGTTTCCTTGGAGCTAACTGAGGTATCAGAGTTCATTGATTATTCTGTTTGCAGACAGTGGGGGAAGCTTGTCGATATCACAGGATACAGCTGGGAGAGAGCAAGCTGGAGCTTTCACTCCTCTACTCAGGGTGTGACCCACTCAGATTTATGAAGGCCAGAAGGTTTGCATTTCTGAGTGAAAAAGTCCATAAAACACCATTTCAATCAGGAAAGATTACAATGAAAATAATCCAGAAACTTGCTGAGCGAGATAACATATTTATTGAGCAAAACATTTGGGGATAGGCTGCCACAAACGGCAAAGCCATTCGAAAGGGGAGATGATCTCTTGAGAATGGCTGTATTCTTCCCCTGGAGTCTTTACTTTGGTGGTGGTGGGGAGGGAGAGGGACGTATGAGTCACGTCTGAAATGATGTAAACACAGTGACAAATAGGGGGGAGGCGAGACTTTTGACCGGATCTCAGAATGAGGAGCTGAAAGGCAGGGAAGCTGCTAGGATTTCTCTAAGGCCATCTTAGAAGGAAGTGCCTTAAAAGGAATAGAGAGAGAATTATGAATGAGCCTGTGGGAAAACAGGGCGATAAGCTCACCATAGGCAAATGAGATTCAAGGGATAGAGTGATCATAAAAATGATCACTGAACTTACATTTAAACCTTAAATCATACAACTAACAAACTCACAGTACCACTACTACTACTACTACTACTACTACTACTACTACTACTATGGAGTGGAATGTGATCAGCATGTCTCATAAGAGTCAATTCAGGTTAAGAGAGTATCATAGACTCTTGTGGTATTGATATAATTTTACTATACATGTGTAATCATGGATCATATTATAACAGAGGTGCAAGACATGATTGTCTAGTACCACTGCACACTGTCACTGTGCAGTGGTACATTCTATCTGCTGCTTACCCACCCGAGGCCTACACATGTTGGAGTCGAGTGGCTCATGGCAGAAAAATGAATGCCACGCTGCCTTGCTACATGTGCAGCAACAACTTGCTGCAGCTGAAGTTACAACAGGATGTGGTTAAATTTAATGCTTTTGTAACACTAATCTTAAATCAAAATGTGACCCCTATTTTGGGACAAATCACCCAAAATAAGTTGCAGGTAAGTATAAAAGTAAGTTCTATACATTCAGTTCAGAGGTCAGTTTTTGGTAGGAGTATGCAGAACTGAAATCTCATTATATCAGTTTTCTTTAAGTTAGATGGCAAAATGCTACTGTAATAAATCAAACCATTACTTTTTCCCCACAGAACTCAGGACAGGGCAGTTCATGAATTGTCTTGGATTTCTCCCTACAGTATAACTGGAAAGTAAAAAATCAGCTGGATTCATCTACAGGAAGTATTTTCATGAGAGGTGGTGCGTCAATAGAAAGGTGAGTGTTAGCCTCAGTGGTAGACCTTGGAGTGTTTTATCACATGGTAACTAAGAAGAACCTGACATTTTTTTTTTTTTTCAGAGCTCTATTTATTTGAGTTTTTACACCTTGTGTGCGGTAGTTTCTTAACTGTTCCAACCGTTTTTAGAAAATATATATAACATAAAACAAACAACTGAATAAATAAATAGATAAATAGATAAATAGGTATACCATAAGGAATGGGAAAATAATTGCATTGAAGTATTTGGCATCTTCCATAAAATAGTCAAAGAGTGTGTATGAAAAAATTAAATGAGCAGGATCAAAGCATGTGAATCAGTGAAGTGATACTTGTTTACATCGATCACAGGCAGGATTTATATCGGTATAAATGCAGTGTATAATTTTACATGGGATTAAACACAGAGAAGAAGAATGAACCCCAAAGAGAATCTTATCCCATAAGTCATCATTAATTTCTTCACCTACATCCTGCTCCCATGACAATTTGAGAGCTGACAGTGGCGAGTCTGAAGAGAGAATTCTCTCATATACACTTTGATGGTGGAGGAGGCAATAAAAGGGGATCAATGACATGACTTGGAGGTTGAGAAGGGAATTGAGAGGTTGTGTCTCATATAAAGCTGTGAATCTTTAAGTATCGAAAAAAGTGACCTGTTGGAAGGAAGCAAAGGTATCCTCGATATAGAGTTCATTAAATGATGTTATACCAAAATCGGACCAAATAGAAAAAGGCTCCATCAACTATAGAAGGACGGAAGGTGGAATTTTTGGATACAGGAGCTTGTAATGAAAAAGTGCAACCTAAAATGGTGTCTAAATTGGTTCGAATTTTTTAAAAATTGACTTGACCAAAATGTTTTTGCAGTACTCTGAACAGGGTAACCCCCCCAAGGCAAGAAGATGGCATACAGGAAAAGGCTCTAATCTTAATCACACTGGAACATTACTCAACCCATCTACGCACAACCGGTATTGAAGTATATGGATAAATGGAATTAGACAAAATGTTTATGTTGAAATGAAGACTGCATAAATTCAAATTTAAGACTATTTAACAACTTTTAAGGCCTAATTATGAAATAGCATTTAAGGCATTTTAAAACTTCTTTACAGACCTGCCGACACTGTACTAAAGTCCTGGAGTCCTGGGATAAATGATGACTCTTCTTTTTGACAGTGATGTAGAAAGAGGTCCCCAAAGTCATCAAGTAGGCGATACTGCACTCACATAATGGCAAACTTAAAAGTGGTCTAACCCAAGATCAGCCCACAGACTCAGAAAAAGAAAACAACAGAACAGACAGAGATTACGCTCTGTGGCACATCTCTTGGGAGACAGCGAGGATACAGAGCAGGCCTAAATCAGTCCAGACTGTACTGTATATGAATGAGAGGTATTTCAAAATAACACTGAATGGTATTCCAGTCAGCAGGAGACAACAGGCATGCAAAGGCTGCTGCACACTTCCCCCACTGCTGGGTTAAACCCTCTGATGGGCTGAAGTCGTGACTTGTGGTTAGTTCCTACTAGTGAATGTCACGTTGAGCCTGGCTTGAGAAATTAAAAAGAACTCTTGTCATAGCAGTCCATTTATTTAGAAAGACCATGGCGCAGAGACGTCACAGCCCATGCTGCTGTGTAATCAGTCAAAGACCAAGGAGCGCGAAGGGAAGATGCGAGGAGAATGGATTCCGCTGTCGTAGAAGCTCCACAGCATGCTGGAGATCACTGCCGCTGATGCTCAGGATGATCTCGCATTCATGGGAAGGTTAAGCTCACATGCTGTATCACGGTGCTACACGGCAAAAGAACCCATTTCACGGTAATTCAAAAAGCGTTTTCTGTGCACAAATATAATACGAATTTACAGTGGCAGAACACATCTGAGGGCTCGGTGTAATCCCACAGCGACTTTCATCATGCTCAGAGGCTGCCTTCGCTCTCTGATCAACGCATTCTTTCAACACAAAATCAAACAAGTACTCAAGAGGCGAGCGTGCTTTCATCTTGTGTTGGAAAAAAAAAAAAAAAAAATACATGCCAAAAATATCCACCCATAAGGGCAAGTCACTGAAGGCGGGGTCACTGGTTTTGTGTTAGTGTGCCGTCCGCCGTGGCAGCAAATCAGCCATGAACTCGACTCTGCACAGGGAAGGCGTTCAGGCCTCTGTCAAGCACTTCTCTGAAAAGTCAGTAAAAAGGGAAAACAAAACAAAAGACGACTGGTGAGAAAGTGAAGCGATGAATGTCAGGCCTTTCACAGGGCCTGTCTTTAGTTCAGAGGTTGTGTAATGTAGTGCGGCGTTGAGGACTGAGGGCTGCACACAAGAAATACAACCGGTGTATTGTGCTGGAGGAGGGAAGAGCGCTGAAGCCACAGGGATGTGCATGTCAGGAGGGTGAGCTGGCCTCGGCTGCAGCCTGGCAGCACAACAGAGGGATGCTGCCTCCTCCTCCTCCTCCTCTTCTCTTCCCTCTGTCCATCCTTCACCCTCCCTCTAAAAATATCAGGCCAGACCGAGGCTCATCCCATTCACACGCTTGCCAGCGAGCTAAAGCGTCTGCCACACTTCAGTCGCCCAGGGTACACCTCACAAGTCGCCGTATTGTTGTCGGTGTCAACTACTGCATTCAGCACTTCTTCAAGTACTTCCATTACTTGTATTACTGCTACTCTGTCAGCTACTTTTACACATTTTGAGGCTTGAACACACTTTTACAGCCTTCATGCACTTTCAAGCAATGATTGCCAGCACTCAGCAATCACACGCATTTTCTCCACAAAATACAACTTTTCGGTTTACTTGATACTAATTTACATATTCATGGAACTCACATCGCTGCTTAATCACAGCAGAACAGCATTTTGAGAGCATCTTGCTTCCATAATTTCATGAATTTCCAATTAAAACAGGATGCTGGGGAGGGATACAACAAGTTTGCCGACATAGTGTTTTCTAAGAAGCAAAAGTCATGGGATTTGATATGCTAAATGTAAAAGTCAAATTTTGGTGATCATTTTCAAATAGATACACTACATTAGGTCCATAGTATGCCACAGGCCTACTTCAGGAATAGCCAAAAATATGGGGGGAACTTTTTTTTTTTCATTGTGAGTTTGAAGTTGCAGTTAGGAGGTGTACAGAAAGTTAGAAAATGTGAGCATGATAGCAGCAAAGAGAACATCAATGCAACACAACTGGAGAAAGAGTCAAAATAGGAATGACCACTACTCATGAGTGCCCATGCATTGTACATGCATAAATGAGGCCAACAAACACTCCAGGAATGACCAAACACTTTGTGCATATACACACTTATACCTCTTAAGGTGTTGCACCAGAGGATGAGAAGGTAAAAGTCAATAGAAACACTGAAGCACAATGGATCCACCAGACTCAGCTAGGCATCGTGGTGTGATCTAGTGTAAATATCAAATTATTGCTGGTATTTGATCAGCAGCGACATAGATGTGAGGCCTTCCTGTCAAATCCTTGGCTTGGGCCCGGAGCAATCATTCGGCATTATAACTAGAATGCAGCAGCTGACAAGTGCTTCATTACCGACTGTCTGCTGGTACAGGAGAGGACCATGGGTGGATCCATGGCATAAAATGCTCCCTGACATCAAGGCAAAAGCCTAAATTAAAACCCTCCATAAAAACGAAGGGCAAAACTAGCCAATATTGGTTGAGTTTTTTTTTTATTGTCGATGGTAATTATAGCCCTGCAGTGGGCAGCAACATACTTGTGGAGTCCCGGTGGTCCGTGGAGCTAGCATTTAAGTGAGTGCCGCCCAAGGAAGCCGGAGGAAGAACAGGAACTGGGATGTGGGTGTAGGAAAGCACACAGACAAACGTTTATACACACACACGCCGATGACTGAAAGTGAATATGCTTAAGTAAGCCTATAATCTTCACCTTAGTCCCTGCCCTAAACAATCTCTTCACTCTAAGATCAAATCTCCCTTTGAAGGTCAATTTCTTGGCCATGTTTACAGGTTTCATCATAGTGTGTAAACTGGCTGAGGGGGGCACCTATAAAATGAATGGGGGCCCCTTTGACAAGTGAAGGCTTCCCAGCTGGATGCTACCAACCATTAAAATTTGCTTGGATGGTGGGGAAAGACAATGAGGAGAAATGAGGTGGCAATGAAACAGAGACAAACAAAAAAAAAAAAAAGATACAGCCCACACCCAAGGTTACAACATGGTTCAAGTAACAATGTAAAATCAAGTCAATTTGCTATTGCTGATTTTTAGTGTACAGAAAGTGATGCATTTTATATTTCCTGCAGCAATAGCCAATATGGCTTAACATTTAAAGAAAAAAAAACTCCATTAATAGAAAATCTAAAACTGGACCAGCTTCTTGACTGACAGGTGCAGACCTGGGAGGTGCAGTTGCAGGAACACCAAAGCAGTGAGCACTGAGCACTAGACATGGAGACCCAAAAAAACCTAAAACAATCAAACATCCCTTTTTAGCAAAATATTTAGACTATATTTAAGACTACAGTTTGCAGCAAAATGAATTATACTCATTGCATATAAATTAAAGCTATGCTCACTGTTCCAAACCATTTTCCATCAACAGCGGTGACTCTGCTAAGTGCTGATGTGTTTTCCTCCCCAAACTGACTGGGGAGTAGAAGTACTGAAATGCCTCGAGGGAGTATCACAATCCCCAATAAAGCAACTGTTCACTACACTTCAGTACATACAATACATGCACCGAGGGGTGTTGTTTACAGGGTAGCTGCACATTTTCAGTCAGACAATCGGTGTTCAATATGTTCTATTGATTGTAGTTGGGTCATATGACTTAACAGCTACATAAAATTTGTAGTGATATTGATCTGGACTGTATAACTTTTTTTTTTCCAAAATCTATCCATAGTTTTGAACAATTTCCACAGTTTTCAAGATAGAGGACTTCATTTTTCATAATTTCATAGACTTTCCAGGAACATCTTCAAAACCTCAAACTTGCATCTCCAATATCCAAAACCAGCACTCTGGTTTTGGATATTATCTATCAGACATTGTGCTGGTGGTGATCCTATAGCATGATGCTCTTATGTTATACTTCTGCAGCTGTAAGAAGCACAGATCCTTTGGGTAATGTTCAAAGAGGCTATGGGGAGGAGCTGGCGAAGGGTTAAAGGAGAAGAATGGTGAGGCTTTAGAGAGCAGGGAGGGATAGCAAGCATGGGCTTTCCATGCAAATGTGAAATGTTCTAAAAGTTTACTGTGTTTTGGAGAGCTCAGGGGTTGAGACATGAATAGGGTGGTCAGCTTTTCAGGGTGCCCCCCTCCCAACCCCGTGGCCTGCCCAGGAGGGGAATGGCGGGAATGGGGTACTAATTACAACCCTGTCCCTTTTTGATCCTGCCGGCATCGTGGCCGTCCAACCCTCAGGTAGAGGGGGCAACAGCTGCAGGCTGATGGTTACAGCTTCTGGTCCAGATGTCACCACTAACACAATCAGCAGGCCTGGGAAACCGAGAGGAATCTCCACCAGCGCATGTGACAGCTTACTGTTGCCTGTACGGACACCCAGCAGTCAGACAGATGACGAGCGCCAGGTTACCCTGGTCACAGTGGTGGTGAAGGACGGTCCTCACCTAAGTTCCCTAATGCCAAAGGCATTTTCACACCTCTAGTCTGTTGACTTCGGTACAAATCAGGGGCTACATTGTTACATTGTGAGCTTTCAAACCTGTACTCCATTTGCTTTGTTCACTGTTTTGGGTGTCAACTACAGGTTTATAGTTGATTTGCTCTAAATAAGTGTACAAGCTGCCACTTTGCTGCATTCGGGTCAGTTACATTTCACATGGCAAAATCCCAAGAAAACTGTAATTTATCAGCTAAGACCATATGAGAGCAGTAATCTCAACCACTGGTAAGAGATTTGGCACGGGAGAGGACTTTCTTCAGGGGTAAACAAAATGTGGAGCATCCACAAATCCACCAAAAGCTGGGTTTGTGGATCAGAATAACTCTGAAAGAACTAGGTGTGAAGCTGCCCGTATTATTTCAAACTTTGAAGTGGTTTCTCCCTCAAATTGGAGGGCGGTTTCTTGGGATGTTTTTTAAACCAATCCTACAGTGCTGTTTGGAGTGCTCCCCAGCTCCAGTAAGTGCTGTGAAAATTGGGTTAAACAGAAACGATTTCATTTGGGAAAACACGAAATGATCATGATTGTAGAACTTGCAGGAGTATCTGCAAAATCCTGTTTCTACAAACTGGACAGTAAAACCGAAAGAATTAAAAAAAAATCATTCATGCTCTCATTCTATCAACAGTGAGACTTATCCTTTGTTATACATGAGGATCACAAAAGACACCATTCCCACAGTTTGATAACTGAAAAATGCAGCTGATGGTCTTAAAACCTCCATTCCAGTGATTTTCAATACTTAGTGTAATATCTACAAAATGTATAAACTTCACGTTTCTGGTAAAGCTCCAATATCATTTTTCCTGCCTTTTATCTTTCCTTTCATTCCACTGTGATATGAAAATGAACTTTCAGAGACTCCAAACTTTTTTCACACCAGTATTCCATCACCATAATAAAGTTGTCCACATTAGTTTTCTTAAAAGTAGCAGCACTAGGAAGGGAATTGGTCCCTCCCGCCAGAAAATAGTCCCTGGGGGAACGC
Organism: Myripristis murdjan; assembly: GCF_902150065.1. Taxonomy (NCBI): domain Eukaryota; kingdom Metazoa; phylum Chordata; class Actinopteri; order Holocentriformes; family Holocentridae; genus Myripristis; species Myripristis murdjan. The sequence goes on from NC_043982.1 coordinate 3,314,881, forward strand.
TTGCTTTACACAGCCAATTATCAGTTCTGTAGTTTATGACGACTTTGTTAGTAACAGAAGCAGAACATTATCAGGTGGCTGTTTCAAACAAAAATTTTGATTATATGCTTGGAAATCTCTAGTACCCCCACAAGCTGATTTGTTGCAATGTAAAATGGGAAATTGTAGTAAACAGACCACATTCAGCATCACTGCTATGGTCCTTTAAGCTCAAAATTGTTACGAATTTTCTAAGAACAATATTGCCCCAGGCAGGGCACATTCGGCCTGATGCAACCAATGGCCATCCAGACACATCCAGTTAGTTTCGTGCATAAATGTTATGCAAGAATGGTTCCTGCTCTCAGTGGTCATTTCTTATGTTATAGCTTCAGAAATTGGCACTAGACACAAACCAGCCACACAGCTGAAATTCTACTATTACAAATGGAGTGAATCTCTTGCCAAATGAGACACCAGCACTGCAGGGTAACATGAAGAAGGGTCAGGCTGGCAGTGTTGGACCACGGCCCAGGTTGGGTGATGGGTGACAGGCTGCTTGGCAGAAACCACGGCTCCGGGAAGATGGGTGAATGGTGCTGCCTTACCAGGATTTACTGAGCTTTGTACTTGCTTGATAGTACCATCTCGGAGAAGAGGCCATTCATACACACACAACCCAAACACACACCCACAGATCCAACCCAGATTGTACTACCTACCTCTGCATTGCCTGTAAAACTGCCATTTGATTATGGCTAGCACAGTGCAGTGAACACATAAACATAAATATAAATCCAGGTACACCTAGGACACCTCCTCAGCAGAAAAGTCTAAGACTGGACGATACATCAATATTATAGCAATATTGTGATAGGATACTAGATGTCGTTTGGGATTTTGGGTATGGTAATATCTATACATGGCAAACGTCCTGTTTTTAAAGGCTGCATTACAGTAAAGGGATGCAGTTTTCTGAAATGATGAGGCTGTCTAGCTGTTGCCTCTTCCTGCTTGGTCACCATATTTTATTACTACTGAATGTTTATGAAAAATCTCGTGTAAATAACTTATCAGAGCACCAACAGTCGTCTCTACAATATTGTGACAATATCGACTGAGGTATTTACTCGAGGATATCATGATATTTGATTTTGTCCATCAAGTTTCCAACTTTGCTTGTTATATTCAGTTCATGTGACAGACATTTTGTAATACTGTGCAGCGTCATGCTTGGTGCACCTCAGCTTAGCGGGCTCCTGTATGGCAGACCAAGACCACACAAAGCACGGGCAGTTAGAGAGGCACGGTCACCCCAGTACACAAAATGAACGGGATAATGTTGAATGTCGTCCTGCTATGTGAGGCCCTCTTCTCATTTCACATCTCGCATTAATTTTTCATTAACTCAAGCCTGCCGAAAATGACAAATTTTTCTAGCTCTTCCATATTTTCCTTGGACTAATATTGTGTAATGTCTGACAGTAAAATATGGCTCGCTTTCCTTTTCATTTTTCCATTTGTGGCGTTTATTTATTAATTTATTTATTTCATCAGAGCCGTTACGAGCTCCGAGCACAGGGTGGAGATTCAAACCCGGCCTAATTAAATTGTGTTTTTCAGTCATCAGTCAGGCAGACGCTGTGCCTCACAAACCCCCCCCTGCTGTGCCCAGTCAGTGAGCGTAATGGTATTGGCGTAACCCCTTGAGGAGCTCCCTGGCTCTCTGCAGCCCTGGACTACCCGTCAAAGAAGGTTAATTGTGGATTTAATTCAACCTAATGTCGGCTGGTACAGTACGGTTATTAAGGAAAACCGAGCGGGAAAACAGAGTCATCCCAGCTTGGCGGCGTAGCCATGACTGTGTGTGTGTGTGTGTGTGTGTGCATGCCGAGTTAGCCAGTGGAGTAAGGCATGAGGAGTGAGGGTGTGAGTTCCACTGTGAACAATAGCAAAGCCATTTCCAAATGTTAGGCCTAATTCAGTGTTGCTCTGGCAGCCTGCACTCTGTAGATAGCAAACCACTGGAAGCCACAGAGCTGGCAAAACCAACCGGAACACACACCCACAAGGTTTCAAACAAGAGGCACACAAACACACACACACACACATGCAGACTTCAGTCTTACTGCACTTGGAAGGACCTTCCATTCCTTCCCTGACCCATAACCTTGACCTTCACCACTAACCTTAACCCTTATCCTGACCCTAATTATAAGAAGTATGGAATACAAACACATAGTATAATATATGCTCCTGCATAAACAATCTGCTATAAATGAATGTTTCTTTTTCCTCATATCATCATACATAACACAGACTTCCAGGTCATAAAACACAGACTTCCAGGTCTATTAGCATAACAATAGAAACTTAACATTAAAAATGCACAACATATCAGCCGCAATATATTATCCTCTGATAAATGAGAAAATTCAATTATTGTTAGTGTTCCAATAATGGAATTTCATTTGACAATTCCACCTGATAATTTGGAGTCTTTTCTTACAATAGCTGGGAATCAGTGTCAATTAAAATGCTCTTTCCTGTGCTAGCTACAGTTTGTTTATTCAAAAAGTCACACGGACATTGGGAAAATAAACTGGTCAATCGAAAAAGTTTGTCCTTATTGCTGTTTTCACATTTTTACAAATGCAAAGGTAATGTTATTGGTTATTGTACCCATATACAACAAACAGATAATTATTAGTTTTCGTTATCAGCCCTTAAATTCAATATTGGTACATCTGTACTTACAAATACTATTTGTAAGTAGACGACTATTCAAATAAAATATATATAAAAACTATTCAAATAAAATATATTTCCTTAGTGACCATGCTTCATCCACATATTCTGCAAAGGCAAATGTTCCTGTCTCAAATGATCTTGAAATGATTATTATTAAAAAAAATCGTAATAATCAAAAATAATAAAGTTCTTGCCCCTTAATGTAAACAAACACTTCCTAAATAAACAGGCAAATAGGCCACAGATATAGTGACTAGCATCATTATACAGTACATACAGACAATATACATTTATACATCTCTATACAATATGATGTGCTGGGATCACTAGCCATCCTATCTCATTAGCTCCAACCACAGCCTCATAGGAACTATCCAGTCTGCATTCAGTCTCTTTAAATGACTCGTCGGTCACTTTACATCACATTCACATGGCAGCCACTTTCCTCTGACATCATGTGGGAAGCGAAAATGCTGTAATCATGTCGTACTGCTGTGCTCCAGGTTGCATATCTTATAAACACGGGGAATCTGACCAAATCGTTTCACCACTTCCCAACGGATCAGCAACTAGCGATGGAAAGTAGAAATCTGGAAGGACATCTTTCATATTTCAAGGTAAAACAACACATTTGAAGTCCACCAGTAAAGCCTGCAAGTGAAGCACACTGAATGTAATCAACAGCAACCTGGAACACAGCAGTACAACATTACCCTTTTGATTACAGCATTTGAGCTTCCCACCCTGAGCATGATGTCAAAGGAAAATGGCCACCATGTGAACGTGGTCTATAGACTTCTGTAAACAACTGGAGCAGGTCCATTGACTGTAATGAAGTCGTTCCATTTCCTAATGAAACATTGTTTTCAGAGGAAGCTCTTGCAGTGCCAGGGAGTGCATTAGCCAAGCGCCGCGGAGGGAAGAAACCTCTTATTGTTCTCAGACGGTGACAGCCAGCGACCACAGTAAATGCATTGTAGCGTCTAATCTGATGGCTTTATTAGCCCGCCTGTTGATCTGCACAATCAGTGCAAAAACAGATGTCTTCTGTCTCTCTAATCCTTTCTATCGCTCCCTCCTCGAGACGCTCATTTTGTCACGAAAGCCGAAGAATCAACGCATCAGACCAATATTATCCTTTTATCAAAAAACATGTACGATCCAGTTCCAATATGACGGATGTGCTGCAGTCTGATTACATATTCCGCTGGTAGCGTATGGGTTTTTCAATTTTTTTCATCCTCTGGACCCCAAAGTTGACTCTCATTAATCCCCTGACCCCGACCATCAAGACCCTGATAGGAAAAGATATTTCAGTTTCTGGTAATTATGGAATTGTCTAGGTGTCATGCTTGTCAAATACATTCCACGTGGCCAGATTAAAATATAATTACTCATGCATATTTTTGGGTCACAGTGATGTCTAGTAAATTAACCTTTTTCACTTTGAGCAAATTCACTTGATTTCTTTCAAAAACCTGTGGGAAAAGTTGATTAGCAAATTGGCAAATAAATAAATAAATAAATAAAAAAGAACTTTTGCCAAAAAAGAATGAAAATTGCCAGAAAAAATAGCAAACAAATACCAGAAAATTAGCCAAAAAATTACAAGAGCTATATTTTTAATTATTAAAATTATATATTATATTTGATGCTGCATCAACAACAGATTTCTTAAATCACAGGGAGGCCACTGATGTCCTCAGAAAGCATGTGTGTGTGTGTGTGTGTGTGTGTGTGTGTGTGTGTGTGCGTGTTTGTGTGTGTGAGAGATGGCCTTCTTAGACCCCTCTTTTCCACCAGGAGTCCAGTTCACTTATTCACGCACCAAATTACAGCAATTAGTTTCAAAAGAAACCCTGGAGTCCAGATCCTTTGACATCCGGCCTGCATTCTACCCACGACACACACACACACACACACACACACACACACACACACACATCACTTGAAGGAAGGACGGAAGGAAAGGGAGTTGCCATGATGCATGTCTGTTGTTGTGTACTGAAGTGATTTTAGAACCAAACAATGGCCCTGATGCGATAAACAAGTGAGAGTAATGGAGAAAATGAAAGCAGTAAACTATATTGTCAGTGAAGGAGAAGTTTGGGCCTTGGCGGCTGATAAAAGAGAAGTCTGCTTTTAATGGAGCGCTTACACAAGGTTTTATTGGAAGTCCTAGTTACATTAGCCCCTTTGCATACAACCTTCCAAGAGGATTAACAGAAAAAGTGGAGGAGCTTTCTAAAGATCCACCAGCACTTAGCCCTGTTCAGGTGAAAATAACTTTTATAAGAAAAAACAAACAAATACAAAAAAAAAAAAAAAAAAAAAAAAGCGAGAAGCAGTGCACATTTGGCAAATGATTTCCAGTCAGAAAGTAGGTCTGTTGCTACAACCCTATAAAAAGCCCATTTTCCCATGACAATCATATTCATCTCCCAGTCCAATTAAAACACTGGCTCCCTATGCAGCAGATTAGTGTGAGAATATCATGCTTTGCCTGAGGACAGAATGACTTTTATGTATCTTCTTAACACCATGCACAAAGAAAGTGATGCGTTCCAGTGTCACACTGAATCCCTGCTCTGATTAGAAGCTTCACTTCTAATGACCAAAAAACTGCCAGATCTCTACCTTCACTGTACCATCCAGACAGATCACTTTAGGAATGTGTTGGATGCAAAGTAAATGAAATGTGCAGCACAGATAGTTACACAGACCACGTTTCATCACATGAAACACTTTGCTGGAGGAGGATCATTTGCTACTGGAGATCCCGAGCGGGTGACTTGGCTAGGAGAGCTGATACCACAGCAAACGGGCTCTGCTCGAGTAGCAGCATCAACAATTACAGGGGAAAGAGGGACTTTTGATTTAGTGGAGACAGATGCCTGATAAAATTCAAAAAGGGCATAAATGCCTATTTCCATGGCTCGAACCGCAGATGCAAAGCTGTTCTTTAAACATGTAGAGGCGTACATCCACCCAAAGTGCGGTGAGCAACTTTTGGCCTGCCATGAGTCACAGCACTGATTTGACACATTGGCCCAAATAACCCTAAGTGGACAGGAATAAGTTTTGGTAATAGCAACAGAGCCCAACAGCTTGGCATCAGATTTTAAAACTCTGCAAAAAAAAAAAAAAAAAATTACGAATCCTTTCCAACTAGAGTAGTCTAAACAGTGAGCGGGTAAAGCACGGCCTCAATGACCTGCGAGGTAAAGAAAAGAAACCATAATGCTCAAGCTGTTACGCTTATATTAGGCATGTTTTAAAAATAAACCATCTGAAATTAAGAAAAATAAACTCATTTGATATGCTTTGCTGCCACTGCCTCCTTTTCTGAATAGCAGCAGAATGGATGAAGAATTCCTTAACACTGAAGAAAGTTCTGCCTTGCCACGATTTATTTTTGTCCCATTTTGTGATATTGCTCTATTAATAAACTGATGTAGTAACTGCTTTGCAGTAAAATGGCAACAATATCAATGAGTTTCCAATGGCCCTCTTAATGTTTTTGGATATCGTGATATCATGTTGCTTCCACTGATGCCAAAGAGGTCTTGACTGCTCAGTCCCTCTGCATATTGCCACTGGTTGTGTTACAGCAATAAGTCGTGTCCAGAATTGGCCAGACAGAAATATGATTAACGGAAAAAAGCAAAGAGCAGAAAGGGGAACACCGGGATGCCCTGGATTTTCAAATAGACTCAAGCATTGGGTTTGAGGATTTGCCTTGTCATAACCAGAAGATCTGGTGAGACGACTATTTCCGCTGAGGAAAGCAGAGCAGAGAGAGTGAGGCGATGGAAAAAGTGAGCCACTTCTAGACGGCCTGCACAGGTTGGATAGAAAAAGAGAGCAGAGAAGTGTGGAGGAAGGCTGGTGCAAGGGTTAATCTGGGGAGAAGCGGCCCGATAAATGTCATTATCAGATGTGTACACAAAAAAAATAACGTAGTGTTTTGCTTGGGGCAAGTAAAACTTCCTTTCCTCATTCTCTGTCTGTTTGTAATGGATGTGGAGGCAGCCAGCGGCAGTCTCCAAGCTCTGAGCTGGGGACAAGTAGCTGCCGTCCAGGCTGGTTAGACTGCTGTCTGCGATAAAGGCTCTGAATTATTAAAAAGCGGCTCATACTAAGATGTCAATAATTGAAGCTGTTTGATGTGGATAGACTTTAAAGCTGTTGGAGAAGCCTTGAGACGTCCCATGGCTCAATAAAATGTTACACAACCGCAAAAGGCGGCAAGCACACGCTAACTGCAGCGAAGGCCCCGCCTTGCTGAGATGAAGATAATAAGACCCACGTCACCACTGTGATGACAACTTCAAATGGATGTGCACTTGCAGAGTCACTGGATCAGATCAGGTTCAGTGCCTAGGGCCCTGCCTTCCTCAATATAGGGTCTCAATACCCAATTTTGTTTTGTTTTGTTTTGTTTTGTTTTTGGTTAAGGCTCAAGTAACTTTTGAAACCAAAACAAATTCACTTGATTTCACTGAAAACAATTAAAAATAGGTGATGAAACAAAAACAAACAAAAAAAAAAAGATTAGAAAATTTGCTTTAAAAATTCAAAATGACTTCAAAATCAGAAAAAAACAGTACAAAATACAAGAAAATGCCCTGACAGTTAGCATAATTTAGTAAAAAAAAATTACAAGAAATTGACCTGAAAATTTGCAAAAACAGCAAGAAAACTACAAGAAAAATCACTGAAAAAAATTCAAAAACAAAAACAAATAAAGTGAATTTTGTTCAGAGGATGAAAACAAAGCTGTCAAAATAAAAGCCCCAAAGGGTTAAACAAAATGGTGTGATCTTTTGTACATACCGGGGCAAAACCCATTGAAACAGGTCAAAGCAAACTCCTCTGGTCTTGCGTCAGACAGGTTCATCTTTTGGACCTCCATTGGTGTAAAATGCGTGGGACCACGAAAGATTTTTTTTTTTTTTTGCCTAGGGCCTCCAAATGTCTAGAGGGCACTGTGCGCTTGCATTACATCAGCACTCTGCATCAGCAGGATCCGCGTAGCAGCAGCTGCCCGGTAGCCTCTGCATGCCTATGTCTGGGCACAACTTGCATCCCAGTCAGCTCTGACAGTTGGGGGATGATGAATCACTTGTGCAGGCCCGGCGAGACCAAGTCGGCAGCATCAGGGACAGAATCCACTCAGCATAAAGCCCCACGCTCCACAAGACTTAATGAGTTTCCAATGGCCCTCTTTCTCCATCTGACAGCCTCCTTCAGTAGCCTTGGGGCGGAGACAGGCTCAATTCACAAGCACTGCCAACCTTGCACTTCAAAGAGATTCATCGTCTAACAATGCAATCCATCAGAGCTACAGCTACACCCTAAAACAGGGCAACAGTAAACATGTCCCCCCCCCATAAATGATGCAGTCCTCCTCTGGGCCAATCAGTGATAAATATGTCTGTATGGACTGGGCCTTTTAAAATGTGCTTTAAGGGCAGGAGATAGCGTGAACCCCCGCATGTGTCACACTCTCTCTCTTCGCTGTCAGGTGAACAGAAGCCACTGGAGACTCCTCGAGTATATGAAATGGCATGTGGAGTCGCCAGCTTGTGATACACACAGGGTACTGGACATGACTTGCATCGTAGCTAATATTGGCAGCTAATCCACCAGCGTTGGCAGTCCAAGATAATAAAAGTCAAGAATATTAGCTATTCACACTTACATAACCAGCTCTAATGACAAAAAGCAATCTGTATTAGCTGCAGTTCATTTACTGCTGATTGTCGAGTGCCACGTCAAATGCCCTTATTTCCAGCAAGTTGAACATTTGAAATCACAGCACTTGAATGGAATAGAAGTCTTTCCCATTCAAAGCAACATACCAGGATGGTTGGAGCGGCGGCTATTTTTATATGTACCGTTGCCATGGTGCTGGTCTAAATTCCGTATAAACCAACTTTGGGTAAGTCGCTGACTCTCTGAGGTGATGTCACGTTTCAGCTGAGTTTTGACAGTTGCCTAACTACTGTGCCTAACACAACAGGACACACAGGTTCAATTCTTTTAGTAATTTAGTCATGTGCTTTCAGACTACACAGGACAACTTCTCTGCACAGGTGACTTTGTTGATGGCTGGATGTTTAGGTGGGTGTTTCAACCAAAAAAAATCTAATTTGAAAACCGAGGCATTTTGATAATATCTGTGAAATCTGTATTAAGCCCATATGATTTGCAAAATGGTTTGTTGCCATGTAAAATGTGGGTAAACTGTAGTAAATGGACCAAACATTCAAAAAGTATGGTCCTCTAAGGTGAGTCTGAGGACAATTCTTCTCCTGTCTCTCCACCCTGATCCCTTCCTCTCCCTGTGGCATCCTCACCTCTCCCTTCCACTCATTCCTCCAGCAGCAACCTGAGCCCTCCACCCAGCTCCAACCTGCTGTGGCACAGGAACAAAGACAGCTTTCTAAACACACACACACACCACTGTGGAAAAGAGCTAGGAATTCCTCCACGTCCACGTGCATATGTAAGAACATGTGTCCACAAACACGCACATACTTCACCCTTTCTATCCCCGTCCCCCAATTTTGACACGCTGAAGGTGAGCTGTGTTCTGAATATGAACAGGTCCATTAGGCCATTCCCCTGGCCTTTCAATAATGGCAAGGTGGGGTGTGTGCGTTTATGTGTGACAAGGTCAAACAAGGTTATCCCCTGTCAGCCTGGCTAAGACAGCGGCTAATCTAGAGAGGAACTTAGAGGGGGAACGCAGAGATAAGCTGCAACATATAGAAGTCTTGAAAGTTGATCCCAAGAGGAGAGAGCCATGAAAAATCTTCAGCAAGGCTCTGCAAAGCCTGAAAGAGACAACCACAAACCCTGTCTATGAGACTGTGCGGAAGCTGTTGTTTTTCAGAGAGCGGCATGTTAAATTTAAACCTATTATGTTCTTCCATAGACAATAACGTGGCTGGGTTTTTTTGGGGGTGCGCAAAGCCAAGCCGATTCCTGTTTTTAAGGGTTTCCGCCAGTTTGGATCAAGATGCCCACTCCAGGTTACAAGCTCCCGCTGTGGCCAGACGAGCCCCTCGCCCCTCCAAAAAAAAACTTGAAATGACACTGGTATGGTTTGCCTGGGAAGGTACAGGAATTCAAAGAATTTCCGCATAGCGTTTTAACTGAGAACTCACATAATTGAGACATTTTTACTTCATGGGGAATCTCAATAGAGCAGCATGGTCATGCCAGGCAAGACGGTTTTATCGGCTCCATACACAGCACAACAGTGGAAACATTCATCAAGGCTGGCATTTTTCTAATGTGCCCTTCACACCTCAGGCAACACTTGACTGTAATATTTACTACTATGGCTGCCTTATCGTGTACAGCGCATACCACCAACTGAGGCATGGGCTAATTGATTTGATGGATTTTTTTGTAAGGTCAAACAAACCATTCAGAAAAATTCCTACATAATCTCTGCTACTGACATACAGGGATACGGTTCCTTCAGCGTGGCAACCTGTGGGAGAGACAAGTAAACTGAAGCAAATCAGTTTTTTGGTACATGCAAGGCCAAATCCAGCCCTTTAATCAATGATCTGCACAATGAGGATGCCTTGAACTGGACTGGTTGAAGGTGACGTTCTCATGAGTTGCCCTACTGGGAAATGTTTATTCACACATCTCTCTATGTGTCTGGACACAATGAATTTGACTGTGTAGCTCCCAAAGCCTGCCACATGGCAGACAGAAACCATTCAATGAGGGCAGGCTGGCAAATGTGCTTAGGTTAGACTGATACATTGGCTTGACAAAACACTAGGCCAATACTGGCATTTTATTAAATATGAGAAATCATGGTCATTCACCTCTGAAGTCACAATTATTATATATATCAGTTAAATTTGAGTTGTACATACATCTCACCATTGTTTGTGAAGGAGTAAAACAAACATTTCTGGCAACCATTTTTTAACAAATTAGTTGAGCATTTCTGCATATGGCATTACATTTGGTAAAGGTAATAGGGTATTTAGGCCAATATATCATTTATCTATCTTGAGTTTCACTGAGCATGAAAATCATCAAAATTAAAAATATTGAAAATCAGCGCAAAGAACTGGCTATTGGCAGCCGTGATCTGCAAATATCGGCATCTGAACGTACCGGTTGAACTTGTTGTGTACTAGTCGGTACACAACAACATGCAGTATGCAGGTAAAAGGACACAGTGATGTCAACATCTAGCTGTATCAGTGCCAGCTCCTCCATGATCTACCTATGAGAAGGAAACACATGGTGAAGACCTGTATGGTCACTGTAAGACTCTTAGAGACTAATCTTGTCTAATTGGATGCTGGCGGCTTAACCGTGCCACTGTGATTGACTGTGATGGGTGTCATGACGGATCGTGCACGATGAATGGACTGGCTCAGGGTTCCTGGTGCAGCTCTGCCACCTCAGGGCTGCCTGGCATGCTGGCACTTCCCATTCCTCCTCGACTTCATTAGAATTTCAATGCAGTATCATTCACAACGGGCTTACATTTTTGTCCAAGAAAATCACCTCAGGGTTTCCATATTGTGAACTAACATCCATAAGTGGAAACGGTGTAACCTCAGAAGTGTAATGTCAGAGTCCTGATGACTATAACATGATTCCCAGCCCAGGATTACAGCTGTACAAAGACAAAGGAGATCAGTGGCTAGTAACCCAGAGAGAGGAGAGGTCTAGTGGATGTGACAACATGGAAGCAGGGGGAAGGGTGCCCCCCCGCCCCAAAACTAGCCAGGGGCTGGTCACAGTGCTGGTCCAGGATCAAACCACCATCCTGCTCTCTCTGTGGGGGGGCACAAAACAAACCAGAGGGCTTTTTACGTCAGTCTGCCACACAACTGGCTCAGTCTCTTACTGGGGATTACAGGGAGCTGTGATTTAGGCCACCAGCCTCAGCTGCCACCTCGAGAGAAACCCTACGGCATCTTCATCAGGGCTTGACACAGTCATTGAGGAAACAGTTGGACCAATCAATAAATGCTGTCAGGGGCATTTTTAATAGGATGAAATGCGAACAAATGAATAAAAACCAATTAGTCTGTTATCATGACTTAAAGAAAAAGGAAAATAAAGTCTTGTCCCTATTTCCTCAGCTTTTACAGTGAAGGCACATTTCTATTGTAACACTCAAAAACAAACAAAAAAAGTAGCCAAAAACAAACAAACATAAACTCAGCAGAACATTAACAAAACAAAATACAAGAAAATTAGCAAAAAATTTCCTGCAAGTTAGCAAAACTGTAAGAAAAAATACAAGAAAATAGGATTTATAATTATTAAATTGATATATTATATAAACATCAGATCAGTGATGTTGGATCGATGTCAGATTTCTTGTGTTTCTTGGGGGGTTAATGTCGCAAGACCATTAACAGAAAAAGACCAGAAAATGACAAAAAGAAAATAGTTAGAAGAAAGAAATACAAAAAACCTATGAGAAAATCATAAATTTATACGCTATAGACATATACAATTTATACATACTCTAGCCCACAGTCAAAAACAGCCTTGCAGGATTTCTTCAGAAGCTGTTCCCTCGCCTGGTTTGTCTGAAAAAAGCTACAGCTTTTCTGGGCCTATCCATGTTTTCACTGCATATTCTGCACTGACATACAGAGGCGCAGTAAGTGCTTTCAGTTCATCCATGTCATGGAATTGTGCGTGCCTCTTCACACTATCGCGACCAAGGTAGGCAAGCGATCACATCTGTGAAATGAGTTTTCACGCGGCCTTTCCCAGGGCCTTTCAAGTTCTAAAACATCATCTCACCTCGCCTGACCTCTCCATACACAGAGATTTAGGCTGCTTAACAAACAGCATGATATACTGAGTGGGTGGAAGTGGAGCTGGGTAATAAAAATGATCTTGATAATTATCACAAAGACGCTGACCTTGATAATGACAGTAAACTTTTGGGACATATTTGGAATTGATACATGTTTTTCTAAGCCTACAAAGGTACTTGTAATGCAGCCAATTGTGTAAACATGACGGGCTTGGGGCACGGGCAAACAACACCAACAGCCAATCACGCTACAGAAAGAGTCTGAGGCACAGGCAAAAGTACCACCAATAGTCAACCAGATGGCAAAAATCAGCTTGCACCTTGCCGAGGTACACACCCGCGACCCGGAGTGACCACACTTGTCGAGCTACCGAAGAGGATAATACAATAAGTGGTGATAAGTGGTGATAAGTGGATCTAGATTAGCAAGGCGTAAAAATGAACTGGCCGGAGAGAGAGAGAGGAAGCGACGGTAACAGCGACCGCAAAGATGGAGTGATGTCACGCAGCCTCTATGCATGTGGAACGAGTCTGACAAGCCACAGTGCAACACTCTATGCAAAGGATGTAGACAGCCTGTGTTAATCACAACAGGAAACACCGCCAAACTCTTCCATCATGTGAACACGGAGCATCCCACGCAGCTCACACAAACTTTACAGTATCTGTCATTCCTTGAACACCAGCCAACTGGTTAGCAGTCCTTCAACTGCCAGCAATGCTGCAGCTCAACCTGGAGCATTAAATAATTGTGTCGACGGCTTAAGAGGAACGGAAAATTACCAGCGCCTCTGTGCAAACAGGTGGTTTAAGAGCAAACAGCTGGATTGACAATATGTGGAGTTTTTATGTTTATTAAATCCACAGTGTCTGCAAGCTCAAGAAAGCAGCTCCGCCTCAACAACAAGTTGCTGAATTGATCTGCCAGCAGTTTTTGCTCTCTTACTGCCTTCTGGTTTATTGTGCTTTCAATATTCTACTCTAATGAGAGAGATATCTGAAATTGAGGTGTTACGACTGAGGCCACAAGCCTCAGCTGCAATAGGAGTCACATTGGAGAAATTAATTTCCTCCCTTTGGTTTGGTTTGGCTCTAGAGAATAGGACTTTTACCAATTTTGAATATATTTGCTTCTGGTAAAGGAAAATTCTTAAACTAGATACAAAACAATGATCATTGTCCAACTGTGGTTGGCTTCTATGATCTCACTCACTTGATTATGTAATGACAGCAGCTCTGCCTACTTGTCATTATCAATAGATTAACATAAATGCTTTCTCCTGTACATGTAGTGTCCCTCTTAAATGACCCCCTCCAAAGGTGCTCTAAATCTTTTGAAAAATTCTGTGGTCATTATTGTTTTATGTTTATTTTGCATTTTTTGATAAATGACTGAAAATGGATTAAAAGCACTTCCTAATCCTCACTGAGTATGTGAGAATCTATGAATATGCAAATTTGCAACCCTCCCCAGACATACCCCCACTCCTTCCCCCAGGTGAACTAGCTACTAAACACTGCGCCTCATCCCATGATGGTACCAGGCAACACTAGAGAGATACAGCCCTACATGTTTGAGCCTTAGGCTACAGCCACACTATATATTCCTACATGTATATGCCTGTCAACACTACTACACAACCCTGGAATTTTCAAACTAATACAGGGTCAGCAGCATATCCAAAAGTCTCCATTTAAAGTAGTAGTAGTAGGGTGGACGCAAGGCATAAATGTAGCAAAAGTTTGGCATTTTAAAACAAATGCATATTAGTGTGGTTGTAGCCTCAGTCAGACTCTGTTTCTGAGGAAGAGCCTTATGTGCATCAAAATCTGAGATTTGTTGATGTATCTGAAGGGTTATTTCTCAATTTGTTTATATTGCTGTCAGCCTGCAACTGTCAAGTGCACTATAACATTAGCTAGCGGTGTGCATGGTAATGTTAGCTATGGTTGGCTAACTGAATGTATGTATTGTATGTAAGGAAGGAAGCGTCTCTCCTTCAGTGGAGAATGCAAAAACTGTGCTGCAGTGGCAGATTTGGCATCAATACCAACCTGTAAAGTCAAAGACAAGCTTCTGAGAGAATTAAAAAGAAAAACATTTTTCGAGCAGACAGGGTCTTTACGCCCTGTCATTTTGAAAACGCTGGAAGGCAGTGGTGAGATGCATCACGCCACCGAGTTTTGTCAAAATTCTACTGGCAGAATCTGAGAGAGCGCTCATGACGAATTGTTAATGCACACAGACTGTTCCGTAGACCAAAAATCCACAGCTGAGTAAAGTTTTTTTTTTTTTTTTCTCCACAATGAGTAAAGACCCAGAACAGAAGCTCTGGAAACTCCTGCGAGGCCAAGCTGAAAGAGAAGAAAGGGACAGAAACTTTCCCAGACACAATCACCCTTGCAGAGGCAGCATGACAGTACCAGTGAGACTGAAAGTGGACCACCAGGAAGGGAGGTGGGACCATACAGAGAGGGACCAGTCCAACTCCGTCTACTTCTACCCATCATAGGCTGGCACTGACACATCAGCGCAGACAGACAGACAGACAGACAGAGACAGACAGATATATCCTGGCATGGCTGGACAGAGATTAAGGCTTACTGGCTATGCACCACCCCCAGTGAAGCCTGACGTCAACAACAGGGCTCAAATCAGCTTTATCTGCTCGGTTGAGAGACGAGCAGACAGACAGTCAGACAGACAGACAGACAGACAGGGCTGCTGTCAAGATCGGCGTAGGTGCATAGTCCCACCAGGGTTAGACTGAAGGACAATACCAGTATTTTGGACTAAAGCTGCAAATGGCTGATAGTTTGTACTGATACTGAACATCTTTAAATTCCATCCTTTTCATGCCAAAAAAATTCCCCCTAAAATGACACGTCTTTCTCAGGTGTATCTGACCTCTATTTCTGCAGAAATACAGTCACTGTTTCCTCAGTGGTAAATAAAATCATAGAGAATCTTACTTTACTTGTTGCTCTCCAAAGGCATGGCCCATGTGGGGAATGTGTGAAAGGGGCTTTGGAGTTGATTGAGTGTTACCCATATATTTGGACTGATGCTCCTCATCAGCATTTATTCAATACCTTTCAAATTTGCCATTTATGTCCAAATGCCAAAATTACACTTTCAAAAATCCAGTTACCCTCCAAAAAATCCCTAGCATTTAGTAGGGCTGGGCAATATGGACAACACGATAAGTTTGACCAAATACCTTGATACTGATACTGTGATGATATTGTAGGGATGACTATTGATGTGTTCTTAAGTTATTTAAACACAAAAGATTTTTTAATAAACAATCATTAGTAATCTGATATGATGACCAAATCTAATAAGTTCAGAAAATGTCATCTCTTTACTACAAACAAAAACAAGAAACAAGAAACAAATTTTGCCAATGGAACAAGCAAATTTTTAAAAAATTTGCTTGTTCCATTGTTTCAAGCTAATTTTCACTTGTTTCAAGTAAATTTTCACTTGAAACAAGTGAAAATTGTCTAAAGACAAGTTATTTCTGAGCTGATCATGTGTTATTTTAAGTGTAATGAGATATTTTGACTAGAAATAAGACATTTTTACTTGAAATAAGACAAATAATCTTGGTAAGATTTTGACTTTTTGCAGTGTAGGTTGTAGTCTTTAAAAACCAGGACTACACTTATGTCAAATCAGGATATTAAAATATCCTATTATTTATTATAAAAATATACAAAATCCCAGACGACATCAAGTCCCATTCAAAAGCCTCTGAAATAGCAGTTTAGGATGCTAAATATGCCTAATGAATTATATAATAGAATATTGATTTGGAATAACTATGGCAGAAAGGAATGGAGATGACATTAGGTGTAAACAATGACTGACCAGTATCTGAACACCACAGCCCATGGCTTTGTGACACATGTAGAGATACAAGGAGGGTGAAATAAAAGGACAGAGTGCTAGCCAGGCACAGGTCCGGGTAGAGGTGATAACGGCTTGAGCAGGAGAATGTAAGAGAGGAGGAGATACCATGTTGTTGTAGGAGGATCAAAACTTTACCTTACACTGAGGCACATCACAACTACCTGAGACACCTAGGCAGAAACAACTAGCATACTTGTCATTCCAGGCATCATGCATGTCCTTGGAAAGCAAGGCAGCAGTAACCTTGGATGAAGCCACCGAGTACACAGAGAGACGAAAAAGAGGTGTGCTGAGCAGAAGTAGACACTCAAGATGCCAGTCTGGAGACAGGCGATAGAAAGGGAGCAGAAATTGTTATGGAGATTAGAAGCATTATTCCAGGCCTACGCACAACAGAGTGAAGTGTGCACACTCCATGCAGTGAACCATCTGCCACAGTGCTGCTTATACATTCATATGCCTCCAGATAATAAGCAAAAACAGAAAATGCCAAAAAGAAATGGGACGCTGGGAGTTTTAATGGAGAGTTTGAGTGTCATACTCCAAGTGGTGTTTCAGAAGCTTTTCCACCCTGACCAGAAATGACCAGGAATGATGAATACAGGAGCATTCCATGGAACTCAGAACTGGGATCAATCTGTCTACATGGAAAAGTAAAAAGGAATGCCAGTTAAGTCAGAGAATGTGAAAACACATTCGACTTCAATCTAGCGTTCTCTGTAGTCTATTTTACGACGGTGTGGTTTTATAGCAGTGTGGTCTTTGGTGAGCTGACCTAGCACTAGCAGTGAACATGACTAGCTGTGGTTAGCCTGGTTAATATCGTTACTGACTCTTGTTAGTGAGTCATCTGCTACAGTTGACAGATCAGTGCTTTTCTTTGTTCTTGCAGGCATCCATGTCGGTTGCAACAGAATGCATTCAGCACAGAGGTGGGAAGTTCCACCTCGTAAGTTGAAACATCCGACAGTCGATGGAACTGTTAATTTAAACGATCTGAGTATGGCCACAAAATAGCGACTATCAGTAGCTTCAGTTTAAAACTAGCAGTAATAGCATCAGCCTTTAAAGACCCATATTGATCTAATCTTGTCAGCAGAGTGGAAAATGATCAGATAAAATTTTACAACAGCCATAAATAGCCATAGTTACCAGTGCTGTTCCCAGGAGGCCAGTGGTCATTTATACCAACAGCATCTTGCCTATAGACCAAGACACCAAAACACTGCTGTCGCATTTCCCTTCAGCTTGTTTCAACACTTTAGGTACGGGAGGAGTGTTTCCTACTGATGGACCATGGACCCTCAGGGCAGGAGGTGTAAATCATATTTTATTATATATACATCTGTGAATATTTGGCTTTGCTCACACATCTGCAATGTAATATAGACTGTGAGTGGTGTGGACATGGGTTTCTAAGCAAAGAGAAATCAAGGAATTGAAGAATTTATTTCAGATTTGCAGTGATGGAGTATGGATGAATGCTGCAAGAGGTATGGAGATGGAAAAATAGGATGGATGGGAGAGGAGGAGAAAACATCCAGACCAACATCCGAGGAGGAAAGAGGAGGCACAAAGAGAAAAAAAAAACAAGGAGGAGGAAAGCTGACAGAACAATGGTTTGTAAGAATGCAAGCGCATGTCTATGCGGTCTGCTGTCGAAACCTGTCCAAGACCCCCTGCCTGCTGACTGATTGAGTGGTGCACACACACACACACACACACACACACACACACACACACACACACACACACACACACAAAAACACACAGACAAACAAGCACAAATCGCCCAAGGGCTCCACACAGCCTTGAGACAGAGAAAGGGTGGAGTGTTTTGTGTGTATATGTGTGTGTGTGTGTGTGTGTTTGTGTCCTTGCTAGCCCCCACCCGTCGACAGATATCTCCGTCACCCCACCAGCAATGGTTCCCCTCCATGGCTAAACTGCAACCAGCGACAACTGCCTCCTCCATGCATCCGTCCTCACAGCTAAACCAACAGAGGGACGGGAATCCATCACTGCCGCCTCTGTTGATGACATATCCGCTCACTAGCCAAGTCACCAGATATGTAATTACACACACACACACACACACACACACACAAAAGTGGAGCAGCTGTGGCCATCTGGACGAGACTATAGCACTTAACCCTCTCAGTCACTCACACAGCAGAGCTCAGAGACCCTCTACAATTCACAACTGGATAACAGTAGTCTAAATGGTGTGTTTACATGACTGCTGGCGTCTACACCAACATTGCTATAATTCTCGATTGATTAAATCTGACTTCCTACATGGAAAAGTGAAAAGGAGCACCACTTAAGCCTGAACTCCACGTCAGAATTACAGAGAAGATCTGAAAGCTCAGAAAAATGTAAAGACGAGCGTAATGAATTACTGCACCTAGAGAGCCATAAGTATTAATATTCCTTTTGAAATGAGAAAGTAATGAGTAGTACACTCCTGTGCTTGTATACTGTTTGCTAATGACTGTGTTTTCAATGACATTTCTGAATTACAAGCAAATGAGCAAAAATTCAGTCCTGCTGGGTTCAACAATAATTGTCAGCGCTCCAAACAAAGAGCTATTAGAGATGTGGCTTGGCTCTCTCTTGATGCTATAGGTCTGTATTTTCTGTTTTTAGGGCGCTGGATATAAAAAGATGAATGGAGATGCACATAATGAGGAGTAATGACAGTCCGGCCTAACCAATAGCAAACAGGCAGCTGTTCGGCCCAATTAACCAAACTGAATAGGCTAATCTTGCCTCTATACACCAAATATGGGGAGATAATTGCCTGCCTGGCCGACCCTCTATGGATTTCTGTGAGAAAATGCTGCATTGGCATTAAAATGGCAACAAGAGAATACATACTGGATGTCAGTCTGGAAATAAGAAGCAAATCCAAATCAGTCAGATGAGACAATGCCCTTTGAATAAAAAGCAGACCGCGAGAAAGAGAGGAAGTTACAAGCAATTGTAATAAATGTGCTTACACAAGTTTTTGTTTCTACAGGACTTTTCAAAATACAGATGCAGATTCAGAGACAGTGAAACAACATTGAATGAACAGGAAACACAAGGTAAGAAGCAGAAATGCAAAACTAAACCATAAAAGGGAGGTCAAAAATGTATTGAAAAGACACTGGATGGCTTTAAAGCACCAACATAAAAGCTGATAATGGATTTAGCAACTTGAGCTCCCCAGGTAGGCCTTTTCAAAGTCTAGCAGCCTTGATGGTAATAAACCAGTTGCCTTTGTTTCAAATCTAGATTTCGAAAGTTTTTGTTTTTTCATCTCGACTTTTGAACAACCAATGGGAACCCGTCAGAGAGCTTCAGACTGCAATACAGAATTAAAAGGGTCTGTTTTGTGGCTTCAAACCAATTGGAGAAGTAATATGTAATCCATAAAGATGCTAAAAGCAAGGTGATTGTGCACTTGTCAGTACAACTTCTTGATTTTGGGTGTATTTCTTTCTTTGCTTCATAATAAATTAACTACTCTCCTTGAATACCGAAATGAGGTAAAACTGACACAGTCGCTTCTCGCTTGAGTTTGACTGCATTCCGCCGCTGTTTTTTCCTCCTGGTTATGGTAATTTGGAGGCCGACCCCTGTGCAGTCAGCAGATGGCACAGAGAAGCTGGCCGTCCCACCAGGCTGCTGGCCAGGGTTTTAACAAGCCCGTTTACCAGAGTGGCTTCATCAGCACTGTGCATGGGCAGAACCTGGAGGCAGAGCAGTGACAGCTCCTGCATGATATGGCCAGCGATATTTCTACTTTAATTAATCACATCACAACTGTGATGTGAGCTTTTGAAGCTAGATACCATTACCAATACTTTTGGACTGGAGCTGCCAATAATCAATATTTTCATGCCCCCTCAAAGCCCCAAAATTCAGTATTCAGTGTTTTCCTAAGAGATTTCCTCTTCTCAGGATGGAAAAGCCTCTGAAACAGCCTTTATATCATTATGGGACATTAAACTCTCCAGTGAAACACAGGGTTATGTATAATCAAGCATGTTTGTATAGAGTCCAATCAAAATATGTCATTACAAACAGTTCAGGGTAATGTTTTTTCCATGGACAAAGTACTGTAGTACTGACTCCAACTCCACAATAAATATGTAATGAAACAAGCCTGAAACAAGACACCAGTTAGCCCCTACCTGATGTTTCAAAAACGCTCAATATCGACCTGAAATATCAACAAACTTCTATATTTCTCTAATGCTAAATCAAACTGCTTTGCGGCTGGCAAAATTAAACCTTATGGCTGAATTACTCTCACGAGCACAACTGGTTTGTTATTCATTCTTTCAAAAGACAAGGCAAAAAAAAAAAAAAAAAAACTGGGCAAAACGGGCTCTAAAAAAAGAGAGGAACTGAGTGAACCTAAAGAGGAGGGGAGAGAGGAGGGAGCTGGAGGAGGGAGAGAGTGAGAGAGAGAGATGGCGGGAGGAGGGAGGGAGGGAGAGGACGACGCCAGGAGCATGACGAGTGCCTACGGTGGCAACGCTTTAGAGTGCCAGTAAATGCCAGCAGCTCTGGCCAAGCAGACAGACAGGAAGAGGAGAGGGCTGACGGCTACAACAGAGGCGAGAGGAGGAACCAGACAGAGAGTCATACAGAAGAGTGAAGGTCCCAGGGAAGGTAGAGGGATGTGCGAGATGAGTGACGCCTCGATACCAGCCTACTTCAACACTGTTGCAATCAACTGAATTCAATAATAAATTTAAAAAGCAGTCGATAATTTCATTCAATGTGCTCTACAAGCCGTGTCAGCATCACCTCTCGAGGGTGTGAACTGGAAAAATGACGGAAAAGAAAAGGCATAAAAAGAGGAAGAACCGGAACAAACAAAGCCGCTGTCAGACGGCTGAAAACATGACACAAATGTCAAACAGTCCACCATGTGTTCAGCTGGACGGCTTTCCACCTTAAACTGGTTGCCAAACTGGTACCAGGAGCCAAATGTGAAAGCGTTTAGACAAAAGACAGGCACTCAACCCACGTCAAAACCCCCGATGCAAAAGTGACTCCGAAGCTGTCCAGATCAAGCGTGGGAACATGCTGCTTGGTGGGGTTTTCTTGTTTGCCCTGGTATTCATGCACGAGATTTTTTTTTTTTCCTCAGATGATTAAACCTGTGAAACCTGAGCATTCTATTTCTGTCATGGGCAAATTTGCAAGAACAGATGCAAAAGTAGTAAGAAACTAGTAAAAAGCTGAAAATTTGAAAAAAAAAAGAAAATTACCAGAAAATAAGTAAATGAATCAACAAACAAAAAGAAAAAATAGAATAAACAGAATAAAAGAAATAAACTGAATTTTGCTCAGAGGGGTGAATGAAAATAGCTCAAGGCCCATTTATGGGCTCCAGGGATTCAAAGGGTTACACTTCACGCTGGTACTGAAGTTAAAATTCTGGTATCGTGACAACACTAGAGGGAATGGAGAAGGGAAAAGGGGGGAAAAAAAAGGCCTGCCGTCTGCTTTCACCATTCCTGGCAGAGTTGGTGAGGAGACAATTAGAGAGGAGGAAAAAAACGGAGGTGGTGTAAAAAAGGAAAGCAGGAGCATGAGCTGGCAGTGGGCTGGACGACTGTACAGTAGGGAGGAGCCTGGCCCAAGCTCCAGCTCTCTCTCTCTCTCTGTCTCTCTCTCTCTCTCTCTCTGTCTCTCTCTCTGGCCAGACACACTGGGCCAGGCTGGACCACTGGGGTTAACCTCAGCCTGGGATTAGGGAGCTGGCCTGTAGCGCTAGGCTTTCCGAGAAGAACCAGACAATGCTAGCCGCTAATGCCTTAATGTTTTCAAAAGATACTCCCACTGTGAACTCTGCCAGATCACATATATACAAAGTGGATGTGGCCTGGGCTGATGGGAAACTGCAGCCTGCTCGCTCAAAGGGCCACGCTGATATTGGCCTTTTACTGAAAATCAGCCAGACAGTGTCATACATCTCATTGTGATCAATAGAACACAGTGTATTTCATTTACGGTAATTATTCATGTGCAACTGAGGAATGTTTTTTTTTAAATTATTATTATTATCCTGAGTTTCAAGGGAGATTTTTTGTGCCACCTTGACAAGAAGAAAGACCATCATTATTATATCATTATTATTTTAACTGTATCATTATTATTATCATTATTATTAGCAGTACAGTGGTCCCTCGTTAATCGCGAGAGTTACGTTATTTTTTACAATTATTATAGATATTTTAAGGCTGTAAAACCCCTCACTACACACTTTATACACTTTTCTCAGACAGGCATTAACATTTTCTCACTTTTCTCTCTTGTTTAAACGCTCTCAAAGTTCAAACCTTCGTAGAAAAATAAGTCCAGTAAAAAAAAAAAAAAAAAAAAGCATGCAAAATTGCACTAAAAAAAAAACTGCGAGGCCACGAAAGGTGAACCGCGTTATAGCGAGGGACAACTGTATTACAAAACTGTACAGATTTGAATATTATCAGCTGATTGCTATATCAATCCAAAAACGGTGGTATCAGCCTTTAAAAATCTATTTTGGTCAAAGTCTTTGTGCATTTGTTGTGCTTCAGAAAATACATTAATAAAGGTTTCAAGGCCAATAATGTCTCTGTACAGAAAAAAAAAAAAACAACAACAACCAAAGCATATAGAAGAGGTTTGTTGTCCACTCAGTGTTTCTAGACATGATGCTCATGTTAATGTCAGTGTTTGTGCTCGCTAAATGGCAAGTTTTTGCGATGGAATTAGTAACACTGGCAAACGAACCCAACAATCAGTGAGCGCTGTGGTTCCCAAAGGAGGAAAAAAAAATGGCTCTACAAAACACAGGGTGACAGTCACGAGTCTAGGTGTGTCGTTCTGCAGGGGGAATAAGTACATGTAACGCCACCTATAAATAATAGGTGGTGTTACGTGTGTTTTTGCACATGTTGTCCCCACACAGGGTGGTGGAAGTCACCAGGGTTTGAGGTGTGGGTTTGAATCCCTCTTCTGACAAGCAGTTTGGATTGTCATTTAGCTGGTTTGCTTGTGATTTCACACTTTTAAGACATCCCTGTAGCAGCTTGCCTACAGCCTCGACTTGGGGGCATGTTAAAGGGACAGCTCACGCATTTTGAAAATTTTGATATTATTTCACTTCCCCCTAGCTGTTGTGTAGGACAGCAGTGGTGTTACCTTTCTCTCATTGTTACTGAGCGCTGGATCCTGGCTGGATGCTGCAAATGCTTTGAGGTGCATTTCCCCCTGGCTAACATTCGACAAAGAAAAAAACTTTCTACTAAGAAAAATCAGGTAGACAGATTGATAGATAGACAGACAGATAGATAGTTCTACATTCTTGTGTGGTCTGTGCTGGTCCTTAGTAACAACAGTGGCTGACAGGTGCCTGAAAGTGGAGGAAAAGAAGAATCAAGCCATAACATCACTTGCCAGCTATCTTTGTATTTTGGAACTCATGTACCAGCATGTGTGCAAGTATTCAATGACGAAAACAAACAAAAGCAAACTCAAGCAATCTACATCTGTCTCTGTGGTGCTACTGCTCCTACAGGAAGTGCTTAAAGTTACCAGATCTTTCTGGATGACGATAACAATAAACATGCAGTTATAAACAGTAGTCGTATGTGCATTTATAATTTCATAAAGTGACGATAAACCTTCTTTGAGTGGATTAAGGTGGTTATTTTTAAGAAGTGTCAGCCAAGGGGAAGTCCACCTCAGTGACAGGAGCCAGCCAGATAGCACCGCTACTGTCCTACATAACAGCTTGGGGATGGAAGTGAAATATCACTATCCCCATCACCAGGCTAGTGAACTATCCCTTTAACATGTTTTCCCACTCACACACTGAATCATTCAACGCGCTGTGAACCTGAAACTCAGCGTAGGATGCAAGTAAATCGAAACTGAACGTGTCACCGCCGTCACAGTGACACCACAGTGATCTGATAACCCACTTCATATAGGGTGCAAAGCAGGCCAGGCTGCAGTCAATCAATCCAGCCACCTCTTCCCATTCACTGCACTCTAGTTTTCCATCATACAACAGATCAATCATTACACTACAACCCATTTTCTTCCAGCTTATTCTGTTATTTAAAAAGACATCAATCACAAATATAACAGTGTGAGTGAGGATTCAGGAGGTTTCAAGAATAGGACTTTGAAATATTTTGAAAAATACAGCTAATCTTGAAAGGTACAGCCTGATATCTTTTAGGTGGTAAAGAAATAATAAGAGCAGTTAATACTCAATACACAATGATTTCAACAGTGTTATTGAGACAGTTCCTCATTCGCTCTGCTACAGAGAGCTTACTTCCTCTCAGTTATTTTATCTCACCTGGGAAGTCAGAACCAAGGCACATTAAAGCATGCTTTGACTGTGCACTGAATAAATAAAATTGTGATTTTTGGCTTAATATTGTGAAAGCAGAACATGTTGTGATTTGTGGAAATTGCGACAGTCACTGTAACAAAAGGCCGATACACGTAGGCATTGCGAAATGTCTTACGTCTTCCAGATTAAAGGCTCTTCTCAGCACAATGGGAACGTAAGTGTTGTCATGAAGTTTCACCTTAGTCTTTCTAGTGAAATTCCTGGCCTTTCAAGAGTGCCTGTGGTTGTTTTGGGATTACCTTAATCACTTCTTGTATCTTTCCTGTCAAAAGTCAACAAAACAGTTCTGATATTTGCTTGATTTATTGCGCAGCCCTACAATATAGCAATGCATGCCTATGAATAGCAGTAGATTAGACTGCTCAGTCAAGATTAGTCTCCACAGCAACAAAGAAGCTTCCTGGACGTGGGAAGAAAATCTTGGGCAGCCTGTCTCATTCTCCTGATTGTTGATGCGGATTGAGGACATAAAGTATAAAAAGTACTCTGACCAATTACTATTCAAACTTCACAAATGTTTTTACAGTTACAGTACAGAACAGTACACTGCAGTAGGAAAACTGTTACTTTTGTTACCACTCAAACTGCCAACCACACTGAAGCTGAAGTGACTCTCATTTAGATGAGAAATGGTAGAACACTTCGCTCTCTCTAGGTGGATGTAGTCCCACTACTTTGATGAAATATATCAGATAAACACTGTTTGGTTTTTTTGATCGCAGGAGAAGGAACTGGCATCTCGATTTCTGAAGAAAAGCAAGGATGCCAAGTTTCCAATCATTACTGCTTCTAGGGAGTAAGAAGTAATGATATTAATTAATGAGTTCAACACTGCCTATCACACTTTCTATTTCCACTCTTCACTTGGATTTTTTTCTACTCTTGCAAACAACAGCCAAAAAAAAGATGTGAATGTAATGCATCTCTGGTTTGATTTGCTGACCAGCTCACACTGCAGGAAGACCTCCAGATTTGAGCCATGAAAAAGAAATCAATGATTTCTGAAACAAGTGCACAGCACACCCAGCTAAAGCTGGCTCATGACTTCTGCTGCACTGCCTGCACATTGTATTTCCTTTATGCAGGGCTCTGTGCAGCCTAAAAAGCACCTTTCACAACAAATACAGCCTGGCTGCAAGTGCCTTGGGGGACAAGATTTAAATCCCAAATCGTCGCCCCTACTGCATCACCTGCAGGACTGACCCAAGCTAGCACCAACTAGACACCTATGATTGGAATACTGTGGCCTTGGTGGTGCTGGAGCAACACAGACAACTAGATACTGTGCTTACTGAGCCAATTTACACTGCAATCTCAATTTTTGTGCTACAGAATGGTGCAAAATCTGTACTGATTGGCACTGAGGAAATACAGTGTTGTCACATGTTTTAATTGCGTCTAAGTGTAAAGTTTGCTGCTGCTGTGACAATTTTATTCCCCTCTTGAACTCTAGAGAATAAATCACATCTAAATCAAATTCATATTTTCCTGTCGCACACATTCACACGTGCATCACAGGTACTAACATACATATAATGGGTTTCCACCAATACATCTTCTGCCCCTCTATCTGATGGTCAGCATCCCCATCTCTCACAAAGCATGGAAACACACACACATACTTATTTGTGGTTTATATTTACAAGTGCAGATACAGCCATAGCGAGGTACTACGATTACAAATTGCAGTCTATCATGGTATTTAGCCATGCCTACATGGAGGACTTCTAGATAGAGGTATGTAGGTACTTTTAACCATGCTGACATCTGACATTATTAGGAATCAAACAAGGAAACCAACTATGACGCAACCTTCCTAACCACACAAAAGCATTACTGTCATTGTAACACTGATTGTGTCAGAATAGGGATCATTTGCATTCAAGTCTCTACAGTCACACAGGCATTACAGGAAGAAGCTGCATCACCAAATGACTATTCAAGTTCCTCTTATCTCAACCAACTGTCTTTTCAACTTTGTAAATGAATCTGGGGGAAGAGTGACTGCAGCTTGTGTGGAGGACAGTGTCTTGCAACCTGTCAACAAATGATCCAACGTGTCTGTTGGAGAAACAACCCAAATGTGCTATGGCATGACAAAAAATCTAATTGCTAAGGTTTACGTCAGACGGTGCAATCCCAGCCTAGTCTTACTATCCTCCCTACTGAGGGCGTTCAGGGTGAGCTGAGCTGGAGTATCGATCAGCTCTGACAGTGTAAGACAGACAGTAATACGAGAGGACATACGAGTGCTCAGTGAGTCATGGGGTGAAATAACCACGGCTGGTACGATTTCAACAGTTCTCACGCCTGTGTAGTAAACAACCCTGCGGCCAGCTCGGCCTGAAGCAGCTGTGGCAGAAGCTGCTAAGAAGCCAGCAGGGGCCAGATAGCAGATTAGACGCATTGCACTTTAATAATGCTGCGCCGGCAACTGCTCTGTGGTCAGTGTGGTCTAGTTCTTTAATTGAACAAAGCAATCCTAAATAAGACCTGAGGGCTTGCAAGACACATTATCTATTTAGTAAGTCACTGCTTGCTTGATTGTGATGCTTTTCGCCTATAAACTATTTCTTTCTGACAATTTTCATTTCCAAATATTCCCTCCAAAAAAACAGGTTCAGTGTTTGATTCGTGTCAGGGTGGTAAAGCCTCTGAAACAGCATTCAAACCATCATGGGATACTAACATTTTCCACTCAAATGTCATTGATGAAAATGCAATTCTGTTAAATTTTAGCTACTGAGGACAAGTTGATCCACTTCACATTTAAGGGTAAGGGGAACTCTAGGATGGAGTAAGCCATTAAATTTCAAATTTATTTCCTTACTGAACACTACAATTGACTAAATATCATGTTTAAAGAAGACAATATTTGATGGTTTGTGTGGTTTTACAGATATTTTATGTAGCCAAGATAGTCTGGGAGCCATCCATCATACGGGATGAAGACTAGCTTATTTTGGACTTAAATTTAATGCTTTTAAGATCTTTCCAAGACAAACTTGAAATTTAAGGGTAATTTTGGACATATGATCTTTTTCTTGTCCAAATAACCATTTGAGCTGTGAACTAGGCTGTATATTTGTTCCAGTGCAGAGGTCAGTTTTAGGTAGAGATATGGTGTATTATTAGCATGATAATTGGACTAACTGTTAGTATGAAAGTGTCCTTTGGGTTAGACAGCGAGGTACTGCTAGGACTTTGCTCCCACAGAAATTCCAACAGGTATGTCCAAGGACTTTCTTGGATTTCTCTCTGCAGGTAAGTGTGACAGGTAAATAGGCAGTGAGGTGGCTCATTTTCCGAGCAGGTCAGTGTAGCTGCTCATATATGAAGGAAGTATTAGGTTCAATTCAGAAATGACTCTGATGCTCTCATTTTGATAAAAACAAAAAACATACATGAAATTAGATAGCATGAAGCCCTCATGAACTAACTTTTAAGAGAATTTAATGACTTTTAAGGCCCAGTATTTTAGAAGGACCTGTATCTAACCCCAAAACACCTTGCTGTCACACAGGAGCCATATAGGAGTGTACAGGCCAAAACTTAGCAGGCCAAAGCCCAGTCTTGTGGCAAAGAAAGCAAACTAGGATTTAGGATTTCAACCATGGACTGGGCGAACAAATACATTCACATCATTTCAACTAGCTATTGTTTGCTATAAGAGCTGCATTCTTGCAACTGAGCACGCATTGTTAACTTAATGTGCTGTACTGTGCTGTGTGGTGTGATCCTCTTATGCAAGCCACTGCTAGAGCACCGAGACCACATGTCGGAAATAGAAGCTGTTTGGGCTGGGGACCAAAACGTTAGATGAACCATCCTTAATCAGGCAAGCTTAAACTCCTACCCCAGGTAGAGCATTGCTCCTGTGTAGCCGGTTTGATCCCATACTGGTGATTTCCTGCGCCACCAACCTCAGACAAACCAGAACTTTTACAACCTGGACAAAACTCCACAAATAAGAGGAGCCAAATTACAGATCCAAATTGGCAAATTACAAATCCTCTTTCAGCCTATTAAAGCATACTACAAAATAATGTTGGAAAGACAGTGACAGACATTTTGTTATCCAAAATGTCAAGCGATGTATTGGCCAGTCATTTATCTCCACTCAGTTGCAATATGCTGCTAAGCCTCATTTTTAATTTTAGACCTAAACAGCTGAGGGACACAAGGATACTCAGTGTAAAGTGGATAATATACCGTAAAACACAACATCCTGTAACATTATGTGCTTTAGTCTGGCCGGGTCTGAGCAGAGGCCTTATGATCTGATCACATGCTTGTTTTTAGCCAATGTATAGTTTCACAAGCCCATTATCAAAGTATTATCATATTCTCTAAAAAGCTTTGCTTAACACCTACCGCATAAAAAAAAGCGGAAGAGCAGCCTGGCCACCGCATTTCTCAAATTAAACTTTAAGCCATGTGCAGCAGGCCATGAAAAGAGGGGCCAACTAATATGGACAAATTGAATTGAGATAGGTACAGGAGAAATGGGAATACAGTTAGGTCTGAAGAAAAGAGCTACTAAGGCCTGAGCACAACGGCGCTCTTGTTCCCAGGGTGAGAGCACATCCAGTAGTGCACAGTCAGGAAGCCTGCCACAGGTTTGGCAGGCATGCAAGCCACTCAGGAGAAATTAGGATTATGCGGTGGACTCATACCTCTCAGCAGTGCAGGCTTGTGATTCCCATTAGCTGTGTTCTAGCTTGTTTGTAAGTTGGCATGCAGGGTGGGGATGTAATGGTCTCCTGTTCTGATGCTCCTGCGGGGGGGGGTTGGGCCTATTGCTCACCTCAAGGACATTATTGCCATTGCTAATAGGGAAAGCAGGCCAAAGGGTCACTAAAGACCATAGACTTTATTTAGCTGGGTGCCACCTCGAAATGAAAACATGAGGCTTGGGAATGGGAAAATGAGAAAGTGCTCCACTGGCACTTTCAAATTTTGCCAGAAGGTTTGCAGCTGTACAGTCTGACAGAAACTAAATTATTGAGACTGGGGCAGTAGGGAACAAAAAAAATAATAATAATACTAATACAAAAAAACACAGCTGAGGGTGTAAATCAAGAATTCCCAAACAAATGAGACTGGAAACTCTACGCAAGGCTAGTTGCTTCCAGGCATTTAATCAGAGGAGGAGGACTACGTCTGAAAATGGGAGTCAAACAGACAGACAAGACACAAGGAAGTGGAAAAGGCAGAAGTCAACATTCACATAAACAGAATTGATCCCCATGACAATAATAATCCTAGGATTCACTAGTAACAGAGAGGGAAAGAGGTCAAAGAGCACAAGGAATACAGCTAATAAGCACTATCTTGCAAACCTGAAGCAACAACAGTGATTACTCTGCTTGCTCTTGAAAAATAGGATCAGGAGCCTTTCCTGGAGCAGGGGATGTTGAAGACACTGATGTTAGGGCTTGACAATATTGTGATATAAGACTAGATATCATCTGGAATTTTGTATATCTTAATATCATGATATGGCATAAATGTTACCCTTTCCTGCTTTCAGAGGCTGCATTACAGTAAAGGGATGTAGTTTTCTGAACTTATCAAACTGTTATAGCTGTTCTGTCATTAGCCTCAACCTACATGGTTGAGACAAGTAACAGAAGGTTCATCATATCAGATTACTAATGACTGTTTATCAAAAATCTCTTGTGAGTAAATATCTCATGAAAGCACCAACAGCCATCCCTTCAACATTGTTGCAATATCGATAGAGGTAATTGGTCAAAAGTACTGTGATTATAGATTTTGTCCATATCTATATCTGATCAGTTTGTTTTGCAGCATGGGAAGGTGGAATGTGGTCAACATGGAGAGCCTGCAGCAACGCCCCAAAATGCACCATGTCCTCAACATAGAAGGCACAGAGAATTTAGCAACCCAAAAAAAAGCAACCAATGTGATTATGGCCTAACGCAGGGGAAAGCACCACATGCACAGAAGAAAACACACAGCCTTGACAACATGCAGACAGACAAAAGACATGACTTGAAACCAAGACACAAGACAGAGCCGGTTCAGAAACAGGCCCACCCACTGCCATGAGCCCTGACGACTTTTAACGCCTTTCTCTGGTTCTTACTAGACTCCTAAAAACCGTTTATCACATTAACTCAACATCGTTCCCCGACCCAAACCCCCAAAGTGTCACCGTCCTGCATACCATTTGACATCTGCTGCAGCCAGACACTGGGAGTGTTTCATGCAGCAGAACTGTAATTCATGCAAATTCATCTCTTTTGGCTTCCGTTTATGTTTATTTCTGAATTGCGCCTGTAAACATTTATTTGCTCATTGGGCCTCGCTCATTGGGCCTAATTTTAGCATGGTGCGAAAGCATTGCTGAAAAGAGACAGAGTAGCAGCACACATAGAGCAGCGGCCACAGGATGTCTGAAAATACACAAGGTTCACCACATAGTGGGCTGTCTGAAAAGTCTGCAGAGGAGAAGACTGAGGGAGAAAACAGATCGACACACACAAGCAGAAAGAATGGGGGGATTCTCTGAGCAAATCCCTTTCCCTATACATTCCAGTCTAAATGAAGATATTTAAAGAATAGATTAATGGTTCTACTCAAATATGGGGAGGATTATGTGGCGTCTTCCAAATTTAAGTTATGTAATGGTCTACTTTGGTAAAAAGATAATGAGAGCACATCTCCATACTCCTACAAACATGTGGAATCCGATCAAAATGCTGCTGTGCTTAGACTCTAAATACAATTTAAACATCATTTTTCTTCCTGTACGTGCTTTCCTATTGAAGTGTCTTGCACTGGGACATTTGAAATCAAGTGTATCTGAGATCAGTTTCATCTAAATGGGTAAAACTCCACGAGGAAATTATCACCATCACTCATCTGATGTATTCGTCTGATTAATCAAACCTACTTCCAACAGGCCCTTTTCACAGCAGCTATGTTGGCATGACTAGCAGGGTAAACACAGGTGTTACTAATGACATTAATGAAGGTTCCATTCCATTAAGGTCCAACAGGGCCAGGGTCCTGCTATTGTGCATACTGGCTCACCGGAGAGACTCTGCTGCACTTAAATGGAACAGAGTCTTAATTAAACTTATTAGTAACACCTGTGTTTACCCTGCTATTCATGCCAGAATAGCTCCTGTGAAAAAAAAAAAAAACCTACTGTCCACTTTGTGCTGCTAGTTGTTGTCTTTCAAGTTCAAAAGTTTTCATGCCAAAACATGACCACTGGGCGATAAAGTTCTCTATTCAAACCACTAATAATAAATGTGTTTGTTCATCTTCATGTGGAATTCAATTACACATTAGAGGGCTTCCCATAGATAACTAGTGTACTATTTATCAATTATACAATAACTGTGCAATCAAACAAACTGCATCATATCCATTATAACAGAGGGGGGTGACACTGACTGGCTGCTATCTGAATATTAAGTGCATCAATTCAGCAGTTGTTTGCAGCACGGCCTCTGGACTACATCGGATAGACAAATGCAATACAGATCAATGGCACGGACTAAATACCACACCAAAGGGAAAGAGTGAAATAAGCATATGCCATCAGAGACGGAAAGAGAAAGTGACAGAGTGAATGGGCCAGGGAGGGGTGAGAAACAGCCAGATAAGAGCATGTTGAGGCATCGCACAAAGGAGTAGGAGTGTGGGTGGCTGACTTCCTGTGTATTGGTCTCTCGAGACGTTCTGTCTTATCTAGAAATATAGGCCTTCTGAGACAAGTCACAAACAAAAGTGCTGATGCCATGGCAAGATGAGGGGCAAGCGCATCATGAAACGGCACTGACAGCTGCATGGCCTCGGCACAGTGTGGGTCTCCCTGCTGTCACCGTGTCTGAAGACGGCTGATCTTTGTGCTGATGGGATATGGCACTGTGGCTCTCTGAGGCCTCTATGGCTGGACCTGATCCCGTTAACAGAAAACTGAAACGTATCAACATGACAATCAGAAGCTGGAGAGATGAATATGTGAAATATAGAAATCGGAATAACGAATTTCTGATTGGGATATATTGAGTGAAAAAGATGCGCATGTAAAGTTGTTGAACTAGCTTTAAAGCTTTAAAGTTAGCTTTAGCTAAGTTTACCTCAAGCAAGAGTGCTTGCTATTTGGTCAAGAGGGAATATGACACATTTTGATGGAGAAAAGGGTTTCTGTGTGGAACATTTCAGAATCTGCGAATCTGAGAAAAAAAAAAAAAGGTTATATTTAATTTGGAAGTAAGGGGCCATTGGATTTTCCATTATGTTTCATCCATGGGAGTAATTTGATTTGTGTATGAAGGAATGAGCTTAATCTCGATGGTGATTTTTTTTTTAACTCTGTATTTTCTTGTTATGCTTGGGTTTTACAAATGTTGTGACCTGGCACATTTTTCACAATAAAAGAGAGAAAAATAAAGACAATGGGGAAAAATGTGAAAAGAAGCAACTATCAAGGTACAAAGTTACAAACTGCCAAGTTATATACTTGTTGGCATTTTCAAACTTTGCTACTTCTGATTGGCTGCTTGTCGTACTGCTCCACACAAAGCAGTGGCATCTAAAATTCTGCAAACTTTTCCTCCTGTTTTCTCTATAGCAAAGCTGCATGTATTAAGTATTTAGGTTGGTAAAATGATTGGTAGTTCATTTCTTAGGTTTACCAGCCCTTGGCAGGTGAGCCAGAAAGTTCACATCAAATAGGCTCCACCCTGTACAGTACAGAATCTGTGTTTTTTAAAGTCTTTCAAAAATACAATCACGAAAAGGGTAAAGGCTTTTTGAATTCCTGAAAAGAATGATACAAATGCAGACTTCACTTTTCAAATTTGAATGGATACCAGACTTGGCAGGAGTTTGTTTCTGCGTCCTAATGAGAAAAATTTATGGGAGGAAAAATTCTTGGGGAATGGCAACAAATTTCACAACAGAGCACTTTGCAGCAGAAAAACAAAGACTGTGACACTGTGCCGACGACTCAGAAGTCGCAGAAATGGGAGATGAGCAGTTACTGAGAAACATCACTTTCAAATCATCTATCCTCAAAAAGCCTAAATAAAAAGTCCAGTTGTGCAGGAATACAAATACAGCTACTGACAAGGGGCCATTTGCCAGAGGCTGCTGCAATGCTAAACCCAGAGAAAAGATGGACTTTCAAGGATTCTACACTGAACCGCAATGACTCAACCTCTGATTTGCCAAAATAAAAGTCTGGCAAATCATAACTATAAATCCAGTGTGGCTCTTAAAAAATACTTGCAGTACTGCTGATCTGAAGCATCCCTTGTATCCTTCAATATTTTTTTAGTAGTAGCATTTTATTAATCCCACTCCAGACAATATTCTATCATAGAAAGATAATATGCAATGCAAGACACAGAATGAAAGACAAACAGATCTGACACAAACCAGGGAGCACACACATAAACACATCCTTCCATGTCTGTGCAAAACGGACCAGCTCCGAAAAAATCCACAACAGCACCACAATGGTTCTAGGTTAAACCATATCAACATGGTGGTGCTGTATGTACACCATTCCTAAAAGGACTCTTGATAGCACCATGGAGGGGTTCAGGATGGTTAAAGCCATAAGGAAACATTTCCTGGCTCAAAATAGAACCCTATTGTCAAGAGTGTTTGTCTCAGTGATCTGCTGCTCTTTGTTGTGTTTGAGAGGCGACCATCTCTTCAACACCGGCTCTCCATCACTCCAACAGGACTCGGCTACCATAGCAACAAACCCATATAACGTATGCTAGGGAGGATAAGGCCTTTTCAGTCCCATCATTTACTATTTCAGTCACACTAGAGATAAACCAGTGAAACACATAAAGAATGCTTTCGGAATGAGGCAACAAAATGCCATTTCTCTGCTTCTGCTGACATGACGCGAACATGACAGAAGAGCAGGAGAAAGCAAAGTAAAAGGAGGAAGTGTTCGAGTAACACAAAAGAAAGGATCAGATGTACTATTAGAACTAAAATGTGATAGTGCAGTGTGTTTCTGTGTCGAAGAGCTGAAATAATTAGTTGAATTACTGATTAGTTGCTATTACTATTACATTGATAGCCAACATCTTTGGGTTTTGGACTGTTTGTTTGGACAAAGCCTAACACCTGAGGATGTCTTATTGGGTGGGATGTGGGAGATTCTGATGAGCATTTTTCACCATTTTACAACATTTTACAGACCAAACAACAAATCGATGAATCAAGATAATAATCGACAGATTAATTGATCATGATGATGGTTAGTTGAAGCTGTAGACTCAGTAGGCGTGTAGTGGGTAGCAGTGCTACCAGTGACCTGGAGGTATGAAGGCTCTCAGAGAAGAAAGTGATGCGTTTTTGAACACAATCAATTGTCACCGCTGCAAAAGGTGGGAAAATAAAGCCCAGGTTGAGCAAGACACAGTATGAAAGACAAACAGATCTGACACAAACCAGGGAGCACACACATAAACACATCCTTCCATGTCTGTACAAAATGGACCAGCTCCGAAAAAATCCATTACAACACCACAATGGTTCTATCTTTCACTAATGCTGCAAGTCTACAGTGCAACAGCAAAAGTAATACTTTGGTTTGTTACTCTGAAGCTTGCAAGAATTCACTTTGTAATTTTCTTGCATTTAGAAACGTCAGTCATTGTTAAATTAATTGTGGCACCTTGCCATAAACATAAAAATCAATGGCTGAGACAATTGGTAGACTTTATCTCCCCTCAGTCGCATTGTTAGTGCTCGTGTTTCTCATCAAGTGTTTCAATCAAGACACCGTTTCCCATAAACCCTGTTACCTCCTCGTATAAAGTCAAAGTCATCTCTAGTCAAATGATTTTGTTCAAAGGTTGAAGAGGATAAACATGTTGGAAGTGATTGTTTTTTTTATCACCAGCCTTTCTCTCCCTCCAAGCTCCAACCTGCAGCACAGAGCCTGGTAAACGGTGCCAGTCTTCTCTGAGGTTGTCTTGTTTGTTCATGGTAATTATACCAATGTGTCAAAATTCATGTGGTGATGATTAATTGATGCTGATGAAACAATGCCTCATGTAGCACTTTCAGAAAGTTAAATACAAAGTAGTCAAACTGGCAGTGAAAAATGAATGTGGTAAATTGCTACCCCCTGTCCTCCCCTCTTCTGCTTAGGCAGAGTAGATACAGGCACAGCAGACGATAAGGAAGCTTTTTTTTTATCATTTAGAGGTCAAATTTCCTGTCATCCTGTACAGTGACTTCAATCAAAATCCACATAATTGTCCCGTCTTGCCCTACCTTCAGAAGGCTTTTATTTGCATAACGGTAGCCCTATAAGCCCTAATTCTATGGCACAGCTGTGTCTAGACACGCCTCAGAAATGGCAAGTTAGAATGAGCCATCAAGCAAAACACATAAAAAACACTGGCCATGATTTGGAACTGAGTCATCAATGGTAGTGTGGTGGTTTAATTTGGTTTGCTGTGCTATGTTAATAATTTTTCTCACAGCCAACCGAGACAAGGTTCACACAACAAGTCTCAACAATGACTAAATGCCATGCAATCCAACAGGCACAGGCCAGCAAATTCAGCAACCTGCCGAACAACGTCAGTCAAAGAAAGCATTCAGCCTGAAGTATGGCTCCAAATTTGTCACAGGGACACATTTGCTTTGAGAGGACAGGTTTCAATCACCAACATGACTGCCAGCTTTCTTGTTTGGGTTTGTCTTCTTTGAAACCTGAACTGGCTAGTGAGGAGGTGCAGTTAAACTACACATCAAAAGCTGGTTTAAAGCAGCCTAAAGCAAAAGTGGAGAAGGTGGCAATGAATGAACTCTGGCTGAGGCGGAGGATGTGCCACTTCTTTCTCACTGCAACAGCCAAAGCAGATTAAGTGCAGTCTTTGAGCTGAGCAGATGCCACTTTGCCTGATTTACACTCAGGCCTGATATTATTTACATCTTTATTTGAATGGAATTGTTGTGTTGGTAATTGCATGTCTCAACAGTGACTACTATGTGCTTGAAATGATTTGTGGGTAAGTGATAATGCACACCTGGCAGAAAATGCATAGTTGTGTGGGCTGCTGACTAAACAAAATAAAATGTTGTCATGCAAACATCCCACAGAAGTGCAGGCAAAACAAAATGTACCCGAAAATGGAAAGCCCTTCTGTACGCTGAGCCAGGTCAATGGTCTACCTGAGAGATCAGGAGCAAACACTTATCAGTTCACACAAAGAAGGACCACTGTGACCTTACCAGCACTAATTCCACTCCAACTTAAAATACACAAACCTACAGCCACCTTGGTAGCGTTCACCCACCGGTCAGAAGAACAAGCAAATTTTTACTTGTTCACTTGTGTCACAAGTAAAAATTTGCTTGTTCCATTGGCAAAATTTGTTTCCTGTTTCAAGCTAATTTTCACTTGTTTCAAGTAGATTTTCACTTGAAACAGGTGAAAATTGTCTAAAGACAAGTTATCTCTGAGCTGATCATGTCTTATTTTAAGTGTAATGAGATATTTTGACTAGAAATAAGAAATTTTTACTTGAAATAAGACAAATAATCTTGGTAAGATTTTGATTTTTTGCAGTGTGATGTGAAAATGTTCAAGAAGCCTTGATCTAGGACATGAGGATCGCCATCTTACCTCATAGGACCAGACGCACTGGACGCCAGCGAACCTCCTGACGCAGCGGCCCACCTCCACATCCTCGTGGGTGGTGTACATCTCCTGCAGACACTCTCGGATGTGAGGCACCATCCTCCTCAGGACCTCCCGGCTCATGATAACCCCAGGCCCTCCCATGCAGAAATTCTCTCCGGGCTCAAGAGCGAGTTTCCCCAGCTCGTCCCGGGCCCCCATGCCTGTCTGGCCCAGGAAGATGGCCTCGCTGCTGTTGAGGCTGCGCAGGAAGCCCTCCAGCTTCTCGCTCTTGATGTAGACGTCGTCGTCGGCCCTCATGAACCACTCATACTTGTCGAGGTAATGGTCGTGCATGTACTTGAGCATCATGAAGGACTTCTTCTGGGGTGGGTAAGAGTCATCCACGTTCCTCAAAGCTACTATGGGAATGGGTATGGAGGTGTCCGAGCCCTCGCTGGAGAAGAACTCCACACGACCGGGAATGGTCTGCGCCCACGTCCTGCGTGCACACAAACACATATACATAGACATGGGGGAATCAAGAAGGATGGAACACACAATGGAATTATCTGGAACTACTAACATGTAACTGTCTGAAAACAATTAAACAAGTTTACAGGTTCTGCATAAACTTACTATCAGTATTATTTTCAACCTGGCTGTTGTCACTGTGAGATTAATCTAATGTCTACACCTTAACCGCAAACCTTTAATTGCTAAATTGCCTGAGGAAGACATAACAAATATTTTAACAGACAGTGAAAAACAACCAGCTGAGAAGATGAGTGATTCATGAATTAAACCGAGATGCTGTTCCACCCTTAATTGGACCTATGACAAATACACAACATGACTTAAGATAGTGGTTTTCGATAATGTGCCACTGTGCCACAAGAGCCTGCTTGTTGGCGTTCTGAGTCGTGCTTAATATTGAAATCGGCTGCTGTAGTGTTTGGCTGGAAGCAAGAACTGCAGAGTCTTGAGCCTAAAAGTTACATGTTTGAAAACCACTCACTTGAGGCATGAGGAGATGGCACTGATTTGTCTGTACGATTTCTTCTTGGTCCATAAACTTATTCTATCTTGAGTAAAAAGTAAGCATTCATTGCTCCTGTTAGGTCAGGCATCTGAAACTAATGCAATTAACATTGCAACTTAGCATCCAAAAGCATGATTAGGACTATCCTTTTCCAAATAAGAGTCAACAACTCATGTGGGTCTACTGCAGCTGGACACTCAGCCACATGCAGCCCAGCCCTCTGCTTTCGTTCAATATAACTGGAAACACAGGAGGAAACGCCATCACGAGAAAATAAACTGCTGCACAGAGATCAATGGAGCTGTTGGCATCAAACACTTACAGGAGGGTTTAGGCCTAAATCCCATTCTTAAACACTAAAGATGACTGAAGTAAGGGCATATTTGCCATTCCAACATTTTAATGATATCCTATTTTAAGACCTTGCTGTTTTTTTCCAGACATGGAATACAGGGATTAACTCAATTGTTAATAAGCGGGGACAAGTTTCAAGCCCACTGATGAGTGACACCATGCACGCTAATGACTAGACCAGGATGGATTTTTATTTTGCACTGATTGAACTCCAGAAAGCTAACAACTTTTTGCTTGGGTCATCACACTCCCTGTGAGCCCAGCTGAACACTACTGTTCAGAGGTAGTATGAGACCAGATGGACTCAAGCCAAACTGAAACTGATGCTGCTCTGTGAAGTTTTAATTCTGCTGTGCAGCATCGTTTTGGGTTTCCAATTAAAAAGGAAAACAACAAGAATTGGCAAGGCAAGGGCTCTTAACAAG
The DNA here is from genome assembly GCF_902150065.1 of Myripristis murdjan. Classification (NCBI taxonomy): domain Eukaryota; kingdom Metazoa; phylum Chordata; class Actinopteri; order Holocentriformes; family Holocentridae; genus Myripristis; species Myripristis murdjan. Next base: position 3,354,236 of record NC_043982.1, read on the forward strand.
TATTTTAAGAGAATCTTGCTTTAGGTAATATTCCCAACATGCTGCACCATGAGCAAAGACACCAAAATTAAAAATGCTCTTCAGTGGTGTATGTTTTAAATATTTCACTAAACTATTTTTCTTTATTCTTGTTGCAGATGCACAGTTGGCATACACTTTGCTGTGTTCTTTTCTTTTTTGTACTCCGTATGTTATTTGGGAGGGTTAAAATTGGTCTTACATTTGATCAAAACTGACATTAGAAAGGCATTTAAAACTTTTAATTTAACCATGTTCATGGTTTGCGGTATTGTTTTTGCTCAAAAACAAAAAGGCACTTTTTCAGTCTTGATCATCTTCCTTCACATTTTGCTCAACATATTGTCATATCTAAAATGTGAACCCAGTATGGTGTATTAAATCAAACTGTGGGCTGGAGGCATTGTTAGATCCAATACTTAAATCATACAAACTGTAGTTGTACCAAGAATCTATAGGTGGAAATGCTTGGACACCTCTACAGAAAGATACCAGGTTTTGTGACAGTGAATACAGTTTGTGCAGATACACCATTCTCTGCATAAATTGAGCCAACAGAGTGCTGTGTATAGTGTGGTGGTTGTAAAAAGGACCTTCAGAGGTCCTTGAGAGAAAAAGAGAAAGATGAGGAAAAATGAAGAATAGCTTAAATTCAATAGAACTTAAACGTCTGTGTACTACATCAGTTAAAGCCTGTGTAAGAATGACTACACCTGTGATGACAGGTTTCACTGTCAGCACTATGGATTTACCAATAAAGGAAGGTATGCCACAGCATAATACATTAGTCTTCCCATATAGATACCTGGCTGGGGCAAAATCTCACCTAATGGAGGTTTGAGGTCTGATGTGTGTGTGTATCGGGTGACCCCTCATATTAAAGCCGGTGTGGAGGCGTGGTGGACCCGATACTTGCCGTTCTCCTGGATGGAGACAACGTCGCTCAAGTCCATTCAAAAATCTGGCATAAAACGTCGCCTTGCTCATCTACACACGAACATGCCTAGTAACACACAACTTATGGACTGTGTACGAGTCGTTGGAGTCTGCTGGTAAAATAGAAATACATCCCAACTCCACTTTATTTTATTAAAAATTAAAACAAGTTTTGCAGTTGCCTTTCCCATTTTCTCCACCATCCTCTCAATGAAAAAATACAGCCCGGTGAGCGTTAAGTGACCGGCGTGAAACCATTCCTAAAAGTAGAATTTCACTGTAATGGTTGCTATTTGGTGGATTACATGTCCCCCGAAATGAACACCGATTCCTAACGATTCGGAGGAGGTCTTAAGTGATGGTCTGTCAGGTACCACTGCTACAGAGTTATACCTTTATACGAAAGCCCACGTTAAACTGCCAGATTTTTGAATGGAGGTAAGCGCACCGTTAGCAGCCACATAAAGGGGAAAAAGGTGCGTTCAGTGGCTGCTGCCGGCGGTGACTGTGGAGGGAAAAAAGCCAACATTTTTCACTGTCGGATCACATACCTATGCGCTGCCACGGCTCGGTTGTTCAGGTACTTCTGGGCGGTCATAACGCCGACGAAAAGGAAATTATTGGATCTGGAGCCCGGTTTCTCGGTAGCCGGTGAACCGTTATCTTGCGGTGGCCATAGTACTCCGCCGTATTCCTTTCTGATACCCCCGTTCAGCCCGCAACCGGCAGGGTTTGCTGTTCGTTTCTGGGCAGCTTTCTTCAACTCGGTCGCCTTGGGCAAAATGAGTCTGGACGCCAGCGTGAAACCGACCACCAGTCCCAGCAGAACACTAAACCATGCTCTTCGGCTTCGACCTGCCATTCCCCAAAACTTGACCAACTCGCTGTTTATCCTCACTGTATCCTAAACAGCGTCTCGGCGAAAAAACACACACAATGTAATCTGGTTTAGTTTGTGTGCCTCCAATAAACCGGGTTCACACACACTCTCTCATAGTAGGAAAGCCTTTTTCTCCCAGTTGCCTACGTAGCATCACAGCAGTCTCCATAAAGCCGCCACCTGAATTGTCCTCTTCCAGTGATCCCTCTGATCATGAAGCAGTCCGTCGCTAACAGTCATTGGCGAATATTACCGACAATCGTCAGATTTTGTAGTTTCCTCCTTTGACTTGACGAGCGTCCCCATTTTCGCCGTTATCTCGCCATTGTGAGAACGTCGGGATTGACGAGATCGCTGCCTACCAACCAAGGTTTAACAGTGATTTGACCCAGCGCAGATGCCGTAGAAGCGCTCTGAGTGGCTGCTTGTGTAATTGGCCCTCCAGTGCAGTGCTCCATGCTGCATTCCATTGGTATAGGAAAAAAAGCGATTCATCACTTGAAGACACTTAAGTGCTCAGGGGGTCAGGGGCAGAGAGGGTACCACATATTTGAATAGTAACAATTTTTTTCCCGGATGATTGGAGTGTCTTCAGCTTTTTCCACATTCAGTGCACATACACCTAGTGAGTGATACATATGAGCTCGTGTTTTACCGCAAACTTTGAACTGCAGTGTTAACCACAAAAAGTAAACTACTGTGTCCTGAAATAGAAATGTCAAAAAATGAGATACAAAAGTGACTCATGGTGAAAACATTCATAATGTTGAGATCCATCTAAATCCCTTATTTCCCAAGTAGTATTTAGCACCTGATAGACGAATGAGGAGTTTTTGTTTGTTTGTTTGTTTGTGGGTTTTTTTTTTTTTTGTTTGTTTGTTTGTTTTGTTTTTTTGTAAATTAAGAAAAAAAATTATGTACATCGTTGTAAACTCAACTGAAAATAAATATGAGATTTTGTGACTATAAACTAAAAGTGCCTTTACCTACTTGTGCACGAAACTAGAATAAAATACAAAAATGCATAGTATTTGAGCTTTGTTATTTTGATTCAGCGCAGGGTTGAAAGACTTTTGACATATTTTTGAGAGGAACTTTCACCAACAAGAACAAAGTATAGAAAAAAGTTATTTTGAAACTGCCCCCGTTGAGCAGTGCTTTCAAATAGGAACTTCATATTTACCATGTTTCCCCTGTGCCTGAACGCAGCATGACGCACAGCCAGCGTTCCTTCGGTCTAGAGCGCCCCGGCCTGTCGGCAGAGCGGCTCAACTGGAAGAGCACAGATAATACACAAAATACAGTGGTTTGTTATTGCTACACAAGTTTTATCTCTCATGCAAACTAATTACAAAGCAGCTCGACCCAAAAAAGGGACCATGCGCTCCCAGCACCTCACCGGAAATTAACCCACAATCACTGTAGTTAGTCTGCGGGATTGCGAGATGTTGTCTCCCCCTGCCGGTTAGACAGTCAACAGGTGACTGATGCACTGATGCAAGTGTACGGTGGATGAGGGAATGAAGGAATGATGTATGCAATGACTTTACCGTACAAAGACTCATGTAAGTCTCTAGTGGTGGTGGCCTAAGATATAAACGAGTCCAAATGGATTTACTGAGCTCGATTTTCTCTCCACTACTATATCTTTAATATCAATGCATTGAAAAATACAATCTCAATGGATCACAGGAAGGATGTGTTTTATCTTAGCAACACTGACTTGTCTTTTTAATAAATCCTTCAACTTTGTGAGATTCACAGATCCGGCTAAACTTTTCACACATCATTTGTGATATTGATGGAGCTGCTGGGTTTGATTTGCATGAGTTTTCTGTCATCCTAACTCATATTTGATTCAGTTCCAGAGGATCAGTAATGTTCCATCATACCTTTACTGCGACATTCATTTAGGCTAATACAGTAATCAGCATGCTTATGCATGTGTGTTGAAATAGGGTTCTTATTCTAAATGTAAACCTAATCCAACATCTACACCCACTGTCATATGGTCAGTTCTTTTATATGCAGCCCCGTTCTGGCAGTACATATTTATTGTTAAACCAATCCATTGCTGTATTCTTTCAATCAGGATATATTTGTTTCAAGTCTGTCGGGTTCTGGCAGAGATAAAAATAGGAAACTGGGAAAATGGTTCCTCCTCTGAATTTGCATGCACATAAATTATCTTTGCCAGTTTTCCTTTAGATCTTATTGCGTTCTATTCTACACTGCAGTGAACTATACTAACATGTTTGTTTCAGTATTTTTTGTATACTACTTTCAGTTTTTGGTTCATGTTTAATGTGACATGTGGGTGATCCACTAAGCTGGATTCTTTTCATGTGCAAATGCACATGGCCAGTAAATCTAATTCTGATCTGCTTCTGAGGGCATAAAAAAATAGTAATAATAACAATAATAGGGATGACAATCTCTTTATTGCATAAAAATGTGCATTAACAACTCAAGTTTTCTCTTCTTTTATCTTAACAGATCAATATCAAAATTTCAGCAACTATATAATAGTAATTTATCTCATGAATTGAATGGTGCATCTTCCGATTACAACAAAAGTACTGCTGTAGCAATATGTACTCTAAAGCTACAATGGTACATATTGATAAAGACATTAAAATATATCAGGGAAAAAAACAAACAAACAAAACACACACCGACTCTGAAATTCATCAGCCAAGCCCACTGGTTATGTTACCATTTACAGGAGTGGCTTCATTAGAAGCTTTAAAGTCCACAATGCCAACACAGTTACCTTCACTAGGATGATTTAACATAGACGGAAAACAGGTTTGGTAGTAAGGTAACAGCACAAAAAAAAAAAAGAAAAAAAGATTAAAATTATTGTAGCACAGAGTACAGCTGTTATAATGTATGATTAATGCAAAAAAAAACAAAAAATCAATAGCATGGAGCATATGAGTGTGTGATCTCTATGAGTAACAGTGAAGGCTTGGAGTTGGTAGCTTCGCTCAGTATGTCAGTGTGCTCTTAAGGATGGCAAAGGTTAAAGGTCAGTGGGTCAGAGCTCCTGAGTCACTTGGACCGCTGTCTCTGACCTGCTTTAACCTCATCCACCAGATGACGGCCCTCTCCTGCCTGGTCTCCAGGAGCAGGACCCTCCGCCCTCGCCTGTCAGGGGGTTGTAGCCTGCAACACACACACACAAACACACAGCAAACCTCAGATTAGCAGGCAGCTGCTGCTTCCCACCAGAAAAATTTAAAGCTTTTTTACTGCTTCCTGGAAATGAATTTAAGTCCAACTTAACCCTTTGAACCCCATACCAGTGGTTTTGAAAGTTTGGCCCATTTACTACAATTTGCCTACATTTTACATTGCAACAAACCATTTTGCTAATCACACGGGGGTAATGAAGATGCCTCAGGGTCACCACACAGCGGCACTCCAGTCCCATATTTAACCTACATAGTGGTACAGTGGCAGCGCTGCGGCAGAAAATAGTTCCACCACTTTAAAGGCCAGGGAACTGAAAAGAGCATGCTGCTGGTGAAGATCTTATTGTTGCAACAGAGAAGGAGTTAGCAGACTAAACCTGGTGGATGTCTTACTCTCACATGGAGCAGAAAATACCGTTATATGGGTAAGAATCTGAACATACTGTAGGTGTGATTCAATCAGCTGTGATACCATGTTACATCATCGAGACAGAAAAGGAGATGGAAAAAGGTTTTATTCCATGAAGGTATCATTACAATAAACTGCTGCTTAGTGGTTTGTCTTATGACCAAAGCCCTTGATCTACATACCAGTGCTGCGTAGCGACTTCTTCTCTGTCTTTGGTTTCAGCACGGTGGAGGAGCTCGCCTCTTCAGCGCTCTGCAGCATCACAATGACATTCTTCAGACCAAAGTAGCATTGGTAAAGGACAGCGTTACATTCTGGTACTAAAAATGCTGAGCACAGCTCTTACCTGAGACAGCTTTGCGTTTCCATGGTAACTCTTTCCTTCTTGCATACTGTCCCACATTTCAATTTTCTGTCTCCTTTTCTCCTCCTCTTGCTGCTCGGGACATAAAACAAACAATATTTTCAGCTCAGATCTGACCTCAGGATAAGATACTCATCTTGCCATTTAGAGCCCGTAGTCACCTTTTTCTGTTTCTCTCTGAATATCGCTGTCTGGGCATCATGCTCCTCTTGCATCCTCCTCCTAGCTGCTTCCAGGGCCTCTTGTCTTCTTGCCACTGACAATGGATCTTAACACAAAAAACATGACATGGTCAACAGAGATACATCACCACTGCAGTTTTAGAGGCAGGCAAATGATTTTCAAGATCCTTACCCCAACCTTGACCTGAGAAAACTCATGCCTAAACTTAACCATCTCATAACAATTTTAGAGCACTGGAGCACTAGAGCTGTTAGTCAGAAACTGTTGGTCTAGTACAGTGGTTCCCAACCCTAACCCTGGGTTGGGGACCACTGGTCTAGAATTGTGCGGGTTCTCCGTGCCTGCAGCTGGATGATATTGGGGTCAATATCAATTATCTGACAGTGGACAGTAATCTTCGTGCTTAGTAGGTAGATACACTATATTACCAAAAGTATTCGCTCACCCATTCAAATGATCAGAATCAGGTGTCCTAATCACTTGGCCTGGCCACAGGTGTATAAAATCAAGCACTCAGGCATGCAGACTGTGAAACAAGACATTTGTGAAAGAATGGGCCGCTCTCAGGAGCTCAGTGAATTCCAGCATGGAACTGTCATAGGATGCCACCTGTGCAACAAATCCAGTCGTGAAATTTCCTCGCTCCTAAATATTCCACAGTCAACTGTCAGCTCTATTATAACAAAATGGAAGCGTTTGGGAACAACAGCAACTCAGCCACGAAGTGGTAGGCCACGTAAAGTGACGGAGAGGGGTCAGCGGATGCTGAAGCGCATAGTGCAAAGAGGTCGCCGACTTTCTGCACAGTCAATTGCTACAGAGCTACAAACTTCATGTGACCTTCAGATTAGCCCAAGTACAGTACGCAGAGAGCTTCATGGAATGGGTTTCCTTGGCCGAGCAGCTGCAGCCAAGCCACACATCACCAAGTGCAATGCAAAGCGTCGGATGCAATGGTGTAAAGCACGCCGCCACTGGCCTCTAGAGCAGTGGAGACGCGTTCTCTGGAGTGATGAATCACGCTTTTCCATCTGGCAATCTGATGGATGAGTCTGGGTTTGGAGGTTGCCAGGAGAACGGTACATTTCAGACTGCATTGTGCCGACTGTGAAATTTGGTGGAGGAGGAATTATGGTGTGGGGTTGTTTTTCAGGAGCTGGGCTTGGCCCCTTAGTTCCAGTGAAAGGAACTTTGAATGCTTCAGGATACCAAAACATTTTGGACAATTCCATGCTCCCAACCTTGTGGGAACAGTTTGGAGCGGGCCCCTTCCTCTTCCAACATGACTGTGCACCAGTGCACAAAGCAAGGTCCATAAAGACATGGATGACAGAGTCTGGTGTGGATGAACTTGACTGGCCTGCACAGAGTCCTGACCTGAACCCGATAGAACACCTTTGGGATGAATTAGAGCGGAGACTGAGAGCCAGGCCTTCTCGACCAACATCAGTGTGTGACCTCACCAATGCGCTTTTGGAAGAATGGTCAAAAATTCCTATAAACACTCTCCTCAACCTTGTTGACAGTCTTCCCAGAAGAGTTGAAGCTGTAATAGCTGCAAAAGGTGGACCGACATCATATTGAACTCTGTGGGTTAGGAATGGGATGGCACTTCAGTTCATAGTATGAGTAAAGGCAGGTGAGCGAATACTTTTGGTAATATAGTGTAGATAGATAGATAGATAGATAGATAGATAGATACTTTATTCATCCCGAAGGAAATTGACAGTTTTCAACAGTATCCACAGAGTACAAGATTAAGTAAATCAAAAATAAAGAATAAGTAAATCAAAAATAAAGAATAAAAGATGACCCTCGAGATCTAAGATCTAAGTACCCAATGTGCAAAAAAAAAAAAAATGTGCAAAAAACCAATAAAAACCAGTGTGCATCAATGTATACAATGTGCATAGATGAGGGACAACTCATATAGCTCTTGACTGAATTCCTACTTTTATAACTGATGAAAGCAAGCAGAAACGGCTACAAGTGTTGCAAGTCACTGTGCTATGGAGAGATGGACAAGTTGAGTAAGGTCCCTCACCTTGCTGTGTCTGAGGGGGCGGGGTGCTGCTGGCCTGGCTGGCCCTCCTCTTGCTCAGCTGCTGGATCAGCAGGTAGACCAGCACGGTCACGATCAGCAGGCACCATCCATACTGGGCCAAAACGTCTCCCACTGCAGGCAACAGGAGCACAGCTTCACATCAGCAAATATCAGTCGTGTTCTCAGGGTGTGACAGAGACGCCACGCCAAACTCCACTAAAACAAATCAAACAATTGAGTGTTGTTTTGCTCTCTGGCAAAGATACACACCCGGTGGAACCTGACTGAATAGGAACCGGACTCGTTAGAGTCCTCGTACATTGGGCAAAAAGATTATTCACAAAGCAGTTGGTTTTTTCACCAAATTATTCACTTTTAGCGTTGGCTCACACTGCTTGCTGTCAACCACCATCATGACTTGCTCATGCTAGCCGGGGTTGACTGTGGGACCACCATGCGAACCAATACTGAAAATTAACAATTGTTTAATAAAAGGTAGCTATTGGTCATGTTGTCTGAGCAACTGGGAGGTTTAAGGTTTTCACCATAGAAGAGACAACTGCGTCGACATCATGGTAAACAAGGCTAGTTACACTGAACTGAAACTAGCCAGCCGACTAGCGTTACCTTGTCATTACAAACAGTGCTAACTAGCATGCTAGTCTGTTCCCACTGTTTACCAGCCACCGGGCACCTCAACCCAAGAACAGCACACCACACCGGTAAAAAAAAACAAAAAACCCTCGTCATACTGGTGACTAGCTCAAGTCAGTTAGCATCTAAATAACGTTACCAGTTTGGCTGAGGAAAGTCAGATCCTGGTTCTCGGGCGCCTTCTGTATTTGTGGCACGTCATCATCATTGACATCCTCGATCTCCACATCGTCCATTTCTCAACAAAATAACAGCGGTTACCTCAGCTGGACACAAGTCACTTTGAGTCTTGTAAGTGTCTGGCGAACGTTTTTGCTTTTATTTGTCGTGAAGGGTCCTTCACGTTTCAACCATCTTTGCTAATGTGAGCTAAAATGCTAAACTACGGCACTAAGATGACGTGTTCGCGTTGTGTTGCGTTCAGGTCCTGTGGGAGGTCGCGAGAGAAACTTGCGGAAACCTCAGTTGCTCATGATTACTTTTTCATCATTTTGACACACGCACACACATATACACATGGTGGTACATTTCATAAACGCTTCACAGCGAACTTAACATGGTTTTGTCAGCCTCAAACCAAAAATCCAGCAAAAAGTTGTTTTCGATTTTAAGATATGGCCAGAGAACCACTGAAAATCCAGTCCACCATCAAGCTCAGTTTCAAGGGTGTATTGAATCTTAAATCTGAGGTGAATGGTGACACCATTTTATGTATCAACTGAAAGTAGAAGTGCACGCTATTTTATTCCAGTCCTTACCATGACAGGTGATAAACATTTCAGTTAAACACTTACTGCCGCCATTTACTACAAAATGTAGGACTTGAACGCAGCATGATTTGTACGTGACAAGGCAAGCAATTTAAGTTGACTGTAGGGCCTTGTGATAATCAAGCCGTCTGAAAACAACTACCTTAATTTACTTCATCGATAGCTTAAGATCTTACTAACATTATAATAGTCCTCCCACACAATTTAACTTGTGCAAAATATTGTATTACGTGCTACGAAATCCTGGAGAACTAACGCTGCCTAAAATTATTTTCCCGACATGACCGCAAGAGGCCACAAAAGTAATCATTTCTGTACAAAGTAGCTGACTACTCGTTTAATAAATATGTGCTAAAGGCACCTGGTCATTTGAGTTTACCCTTCTGAAATATTGCCAACCTTAGCTTAATGTATTAATGAGTGGTAAAGCGTGCCAAAATAGTCCACAGTATCTTGGAGAGAAACGTAAAAGAAAGTTGATGTGGAGCTTGTCTGAGCATCAAAGTTAGAATTAGCCTAGTTTTTCCATGTTATGTTTATCAGATTGTACTGTCATCTGGCTTATCATAACTTGACATACAGTTCACCGGCTTAAATTTTAAATCATTTCAACCTCTGAGAATGTGATGCATTTATTATTTATGGTCTGATATTCAAATATCAAACAAAAATCACATAGCAAAGGGTTACATAATAGAAAAGTTGTGAATATCAGACAGGGCTGGGCAATATATATCAATATCAATATCGTGATGTAAGACTAGATATATGGAATTTTGAGTATTACGGTACTGTGATATGGTATTTTGTCTTTTCCTGGTTTTAGAGGCTGCAGTAGATTGAAGGGATGCAGTTTTCTCAACACATTAGATTGTTGTACCTGATCTATTATTTACTTCTACCATCGTGGTCATCATATCCACATTACTAATAACTGTTTATCAAAAATCTCTGGGGAAATAACTTAGGAAACCAACAATAATCATCCCAACAGTACTGACAGAGGTATTAGGACAAGAATACTGAGATACTTCTTTTGTCCTTATTGCCCAGCCCTAACCAGAGGGTGTCCGTTTTACTTGGCAGCCAGAAAACATTGCCTCAGTGATTTAAAAAAAAAAAAAAAAAAAAAAAAAAAAAAAAATCTATACATGTGTGCATTACAATCTAGTAAATTTACAAATTATACAGGTGAACTGGTTCAACTGTGAATGTCCACTGACCAGTGAATACAAAAAACAAAACTGGTCCAGCACACACCGTTTTAAAAAAACAACACAAACCAGATTTAATGTATCCCGAATAAAACAAAACAACTACAAAACAAATAGAAATGGAGTCAGGGTATTCAAGAGCCGTTCACTGGTGGATCTTCATCCATATCCTCATCATCCTCTTCTTGATCTTCTTCCCCTTCCTCATCCATCTCCTCCTCTCCTGCACCTTCATCCATATGTTGCTGCATCTGCACAGCCTCGTTCTCCTCCTCTTCCTCTTCCTCCTCCTCTTCCTCCTCCACCATCCCAGCTGGACCTGCAGAGCACCAAGCAAAAGTAAAGGACATGCAGAATGAGGTCCTGTTGGGTGAATACACTAACTGGTATGCCAGGTCTGCTCAGTGTAAAGGGGACTGGACAGCACTAACACATTCCCTGGTTAACAACTTTCAACTAAAAGAAAGAAAAGAAAAGAAAAAAACACCCGCTAAAATTTAATTTCACATCAAATCTGAGCCCAAATTAACTGCGTTGACAGAAGTGAGTGTGTCCAACATGACTTAAGATAATCAAGACTTGCCCAACAGCCAATACTTGTTCAGTGTTTTTGGTCCATTATGTGCTTTGAAGAGAGATCACATTTGTTGTGGACACCATCAGCTCCCAAAGGAAGCACAGCACTTACAACTGAGTCAAACTTGCATAGAAGTGACAGTTCAACACATCACTGAAAACATATGAGTGTACTGTGGCTTGAGTGCTGAGTGCTGCTATGAGTGCATGAAGAGTGAACCAGTAACCCTAACACAGAGAGAACTGTAAATAGTGATTAAAACTTCAAAACAATGTAACAGTAGCCAGTGCTGTTGAGAGTTCTACTGTGAGGTGTGCTTTAAATTTATATTTTTAGGACTTTACAGCTATATTTTGTCCATTTTAAAACATTTGCTAATCCAATGCAGTAAGTTACATTACTTTGATGAAGTAATTAAAAGTCAAATTACTCATTACGTTTTTTTAACAGGGTAACTAGTAATCTGCAACCTGTTGCATTTCAAAAGTAACCTTCCCAACACTGACAGTGGCTGCAGTGAAAGAGCAATGAAGGCGGCTGAGGGGAAATGAGATTCAGAAGTCATTTAATATGTTATGAAGGGGTCATAAATTCTAACAAACCCAGCCACTCGAGCCTCCAAACTATTAATTTAGAAGAGTCGGCCACCAGATGTTAGTGCAGAGATGGAAATGAAGGCAGTGAAGCAGGAAAGGAAATGGTAGATGTTTTGCCACATAGCAACACAACCAGTTATGTGATGTTTCAGACCAATCAGATGGGAGCTGGTGTGTAAAGAATCTATTTGTGCACAGTCTGAAGTTGTTGCAGTGCCTGTTCTGCCCCACACATCTGACAAGATAGCATGGCCTTTAAAGACCCCATGAAATGGACTCTTACTTTCTAGATTTGATGTATTTCATGTTGAAACAGGATGTTTGGGCGGGGTGCAGGGAAGAATTGCTCACAAGTGCAAACCAATAGGATTTCAGTTTGAGAGAGAAACAATTTTATTTGAGGGGATAGTTGGCTGAGAGAAGAAGTTTAAAGGTTTGAAATGTTAATTTACAGCCACTGTTGCAGGATGATGTCTGTTTTACAGGAAGTAGATGTGAGGTCATTTCATGGGGAACTTTAAACATTTTTGGTAATCAAAGCGTAACACAACAGTCTATGTCAGGCACTTGGCTGGCACTGACCTTGTCGGAGATCTCGTCCAGGGATCTGACCAGCCTGGAGCATGCCCTTCAACCTCTCCACCTCTGCCAGGGACGACGCACTCGCAATGGCATTCTGAAGAACAAACACCAGCACACTGATCACAGTCTGACCTGCCTACTCATGTGACGGAAATTCACCATATTCTACACGATACATCTAGCAGGTCCATTTCAAGAACTGAGTTTACCAACAAACAACATCATCAACATCAAACAACATCCATTCAATGATTAGTCTGCAAATTAATGATGCAAATAAGTGGACAGGCTGAACTGACACTGCAAAAGTAAATGAAAATTAAACAGAAGGTTTTTGTGCTTGTTTGAAGCACCATTTTTTGTCAGTGAATAATGTGATAAACAGTAATGGAAATATCTGTCAAACAATACAGACCAAATTTTAATTTCACTGTACCACTAGCAAAACACCAGGTGGAAGACAACTGATCTTAAAGCTTCAATCATTAATTTTTTTTATAACAAAGCTATGCAATACCCAATGTTTTGACCTTTCTTCTGAAGGATATGTAAAAAAGAAATGGTCAAAATGTCAAGCACTGATTTTTACATATAAATTGCTGTATACTTTGTGTGTGCTTCCTCTGTTGCGAAACTAATTGCCCCATTGGGGACAAATAAAGACATTGATTGATTGATTGATCATTTTCCCTACCATTTATCCAGCCATTAGTTTCCATTCATTGCACTACGATATGAAAATTAACTTTCAGAGACTTCAAACTTTCTTCACACCAGTATTCCATCATTGTAATAAAGTCCTCCACATTAGTTTTCCTACAAGCAGAAGCACTGTTGTGTTTTCAGGACTTGAAATTAGTTGTGGTAAAACGGTCTCTGTGTCAAAAAATAGCCCTTGGGGAAACATTTGCTTTACAAAGCCAATTATCAGTTCTGTGGTTTATGAATGTGGAAAACTTTGTTAGCCACATAAGCAGAACATAACAAGGTGGCAGTTTCAACCAAAAATTCTGATCTGAAAACTGAGGGTTGCAAAATGGTTTGTTTCGATGTAAAATGGGGGGAAATTGTAGGTAATGGCCCAAGCATTCAAAATCACTGGTATGGTCCTTTATCAAAGAGCTTAAAAACACTTTTAGTATTTAAGAAACCGCAGCTGTCAATGAACCTTGATAGCTTCCACGTCTGCCTGTGACGGGCCCGTCCTCTTCTTCTCAGGCTGCACAGCCACACCAGGAGTGAACCTGAAAGCAGAGTGCTTCAGTTAGACAACATGGACAAACATGGGCTTCTCCGACCTCTCAACCAGTGCAGTGTATCTCAGGTGTAGTATCTTTTCTTGAGTCAAATAAACTGATACAGCAGGCAACGTCCAAAGACAGCAGCCCTGAGCACCACTGTTGCGAAATGCTTACAGTGTGTTAGACCAATTCAGGATAGTTGTGTTTTTTCCACATAATGTTGATGATGGTGCCAATGTTTACACTGTGCATTTTTCAACCAAATCCGCCAGTAAGGATCCAGTGATTCTGAGGAGCTGCTGTCCAACACGGACTTTCATCTTACGTTTTTGTTCGCTTGGCAATATCCTTTGCAAGCTGAGCACCCCGTTTGCCCTTGAACATTTTCTCCGCCTCCTGGCGCTCCTATGGCGATATCACACAGTTAAAGTAAAAACCTTCAATAGTTACACAGTGAGCCTTCATTCAAAGGGCATGGCCAGGCAGAAAAATTCACAAACACATGCACACCACACGCACACCACACACACTCCATCAGGACTCCTTGTCATTCTATAGGTTGTATTAACTCTCAGCTTCAACAATATAACTAATTCTAAGATGTTAAGAAGAATAAAGTATCTGTGTTGCACAGTCCACTAAAGCTTTGCCAATATTCTGCTCCATCACACTTACCTTCAGCTTCACCTTCTGGAAGTCAAGCACACGGATCTGAGGGATTTTGTTGATGACATAGAGCCTGTAATGTTTCTTGTTCGTTACCGGATTCCTTAACAGACTGGAAATTAATAAAATCATTACAATGGTGTACAGTCAATATCAGACCATGCTCAGTAGTGTCCAACAGCACTGACTATCTCTATGTAGAGGCAATAGCTCATACCTGAGAAGGGTTAATGTCTTCACTGAGGACAGTGGATCCAAATCACCCTAAACATGGACAAAACATAATGCATGGATACATGGGTTTATGTAAACACTGCAATTCAACCAAATAAATATTAGTATGTCCTTCATTCATCGTCTTACATAAAAATGAAGTAAATAAATATCAACAAGCCCTCATGTAGCTGAAATGGACTCACCAGCTCCTGGATGTTGTTGCTTGTGAGAATCAGTTCTGTGAGGCTTGGCAGTGACTGTTCAAGATTTTCACCAATGCGACTGTGCAGAGACAAGTAGAGATAATACACATGAAGCATCACTATGAATCTTAGGAACATGTCCGACCGCCTGAAGGCGTTCAATGTAGAGACAGGGATACTGCTTAGCAGGCAACC